>NW_027619032.1:0-54612 GCF_964187855.1 Myxine glutinosa
TAGTGTTGAAAAACCACTTTTCGCACTTGTGTTGGTGCAGGAAACCACTTTTGCACTTGTATTAGTGTGGAAAAAACACTTTTTGCACTTGTGATAGTGTTGAAAAACCACTTTTCGCACTTGTGTTAGTGTTGAAAAACCACTTTTCGCACTTGTGTTGGTGCAGGAAACCACTTTTGCACTTGTATTAGTGTGGAAAAACCACTTTTCGCACTTGTGTTAGTGTTGAAAAACCACTTTTCGCACTTGTGTTAGTGTTGAAAAACCACTTTTCGCACTTGTGTTGGTGTTGAAAAACCACTTTTCGCACTTGTGTTGGTGCAGGAAACCACTTTTGCACTTGTATTAGTGTGGAAAAAACACTTTTTGCACTTGTGATAGTGTTGAAAAACCACTTTTCGCACTTGTGTTAGTGTTGAAAAACCACTTTTCGCACTTGTGTTAGTGTTGAAAAACCACTTTTGCACTTGTGTTGGTGCAGGAAACCACTTTTGCACTTGTATTAGTGTGGAAAATACACTTTTTGCACTTGTGATAGTGTTGAAAAACCACTTTTCGCACTTGTGTTGGTGCAGGAAACCACTTTTCGCACTTGTGTTAGTGTTGAAAAACCACTTTCCGCACTTGTGTTGGACTGTTGGTGCAGGAAACCACTTTTGCACTTGTATTAGTGTGGAAAAACCACTTTTCGCACTTGTGTTAGTGTTGAAAAACCACTTTTCGCACTTGTATTAGTGTTGAAAAACCACTTTTCGCACTTGTGTTGGTGCAGGAAACCACTTTTGCACTTGTATTAGTGTGGAAAAAACACTTTTTGCACTTGTGATAGTGTTGAAAAACCACTTTTCGCACTTGTGTTAGTGTTGAAAAACCACTTTTCGCACTTGTGTTGGTGCAGGAAACCACTTTTGCACTTGTATTAGTGTGGAAAAAACACTTTTTGCACTTGTGATAGTGTTGAAAAACCACTTTTCGCACTTGTGTTAGTGTTGAAAAACCACTTTTCGCACTTGTGTTGGTGCAGGAAACCACTTTTGCACTTGTATTAGTGTGGAAAAACCACTTTTCGCACTTGTGTTAGTGTTGAAAAACCACTTTTCGCACTTGTGTTAGTGTTGAAAAACCACTTTTCGCACTTGTGTTGGTGTTGAAAAACCACTTTTCGCACTTGTGTTGGTGCAGGAAACCACTTTTGCACTTGTATTAGTGTGGAAAAAACACTTTTTGCACTTGTGATAGTGTTGAAAAACCACTTTTCGCACTTGTGTTAGTGTTGAAAAACCACTTTTCGCACTTGTGTTAGTGTTGAAAAACCACTTTTGCACTTGTGTTGGTGCAGGAAACCACTTTTGCACTTGTATTAGTGTGGAAAAAACACTTTTTGCACTTGTGATAGTGTTGAAAAACCACTTTTCGCACTTGTGTTAGTGTTGAAAAACCACTTTTCGCACTGGTGTTGGTGCAGGAAACCACTTTTGCACTTGTATTAGTGTGGTAAAACCACTTTTCGCACTTGTGTTAGTGTTGAAAAACCACTTTTCGCACTTGTGTTAGTGTTGAAAAACCACTTTTCGCACTTGTGTTGGTGCAGGAAACCACTTTTGCACTTGTATTAGTGTGGAAAAACCACTTTTCGCACTTGTGTTAGTGTTGAAAAAGCACTTTTCGCACTTGTGTTAGTGTTGAAAAACCACTTTTCGCACTTGTGTTGGTGTTGAAAAACCACTTTTCGCACTTGTGTTGGTGCAGGAAACCACTTTTGCACTTGTATTAGTGTGGAAAAAACACTTTTTGCACTTGTGATAGTGTTGAAAAACCACTTTTCGCACTTGTGTTAGTGTTGAAAAACACTTTTCGCACTTGTGTTAGTGTTGAAAAACCACTTTTGCACTTGTGTTGGTGCAGGAAACCACTTTTGCACATGTATTAGTGTGGAAAAAACACTTTTTGCACTTGTGATAGTGTTGAAAAACCACTTTTCGCACTTGTGTTAGTGTTGAAAAACCACTTTTCGCACTGGTGTTGGTGCAGGAAACCACTTTTGCACTTGTATTAGTGTGGTAAAACCACTTTTCGCACTTGTGTTAGTGTTGAAAAACCACTTTTCGCACTTGTGTTAGTGTTGAAAAACCACTTTTCGCACTTGTGTTGGTGCAGGAAACCACTTTTGCACTTGTATTAGTGTGGAAAAAACACTTTTTGCACTTGTGATAGTGTTGAAAAACCACTTTTCGCACTTGTGTTGGTGCAGGAAACCACTTTTGCACTTGTATTAGTGTGGAAAAAACACTTTTCGCACTTGTGTTAGTGTTGAAAAACCACTTTTCGCACTTGTGTTAGTGTTGAAAAACCAGTTTTCGCACTTGTGTTGGTGCAGGAAACCACTTTTGCACTTGTATTAGTGTGGAAAATACACTTTTTGCACTTGTGATAGTGTTGAAAAACCACTTTTCGCACTTGTGTTGGTGCAGGAAACCACTTTTCGCACTTGTGTTAGTGTTGAAAAACCACTTTCCGCACTTGTGTTGGACTGTTGGTGCAGGAAACCACTTTTGCACTTGTATTAGTGTGGAAAAACCACTTTTCGCACTTGTGTTAGTGTTGAAAAACCACTTTCCGCACTTGTGTTGGACTGTTGGTGCAGGAAACCACTTTTGCACTTGTATTAGTGTGGAAAAACCACTTTTCGCACTTGTGTTAGTGTTGAAAAACCACTTTTCGCACTTGTATTAGTGTTGAAAAACCACTTTTCGCACTTGTGTTGGTGCAGGAAACCACTTTTGCACTTGTATTAGTGTGGAAAAACCACTTTTCGCACTTGTGTTAGTGTTGAAAAACCACTTTTCGCACTTGTGTTGGTGCAGGAAACCACTTTTGCACTTGTATTAGTGTGGAAAAAACACTTTTTGCACTTGTGATAGTGTTGAAAAACCACTTTTCGCACTTGTGTTAGTGTTGAAAAACCACTTTTCGCACTTGTGTTGGTGCAGGAAACCACTTTTGCACTTGTATTAGTGTGGAAAAACCACTTTTCGCACTTGTGTTAGTGTTGAAAAACCACTTTTCGCACTTGTGTTAGTGTTGAAAAACCACTTTTCGCACTTGTGTTGGTGTTGAAAAACCACTTTTCGCACTTGTGTTGGTGCAGGAAACCACTTTTGCACTTGTATTAGTGTGGAAAAAACACTTTTTGCACTTGTGATAGTGTTGAAAAACCACTTTTCGCACTTGTGTTAGTGTTGAAAAACCACTTTTCGCACTTGTGTTAGTGTTGAAAAACCACTTTTGCACTTGTGTTGGTGCAGGAAACCACTTTTGCACTTGTATTAGTGTGGAAAAAACACTTTTTGCACTTGTGATAGTGTTGAAAAACCACTTTTCGCACTTGTGTTAGTGTTGAAAAACCACTTTTCGCACTGGTGTTGGTGCAGGAAACCACTTTTGCACTTGTATTAGTGTGGTAAAACCACTTTTCGCACTTGTGTTAGTGTTGAAAAACCACTTTTCGCACTTGTGTTAGTGTTGAAAAACCACTTTTCGCACTTGTGTTGGTGCAGGAAACCACTTTTGCACTTGTATTAGTGTGGAAAAAACACTTTTTGCACTTGTGATAGTGTTGAAAAACCACTTTTCGCACTTGTGTTGGTGCAGGAAACCACTTTTGCACTTGTATTAGTGTGGAAAAAACACTTTTCGCACTTGTGTTAGTGTTGAAAAACCACTTTTCGCACTTGTGTTAGTGTTGAAAAACCAGTTTTCGCACTTGTGTTGGTGCAGGAAACCACTTTTGCACTTGTATTAGTGTGGAAAATACACTTTTTGCACTTGTGATAGTGTTGAAAAACCACTTTTCGCACTTGTGTTGGTGCAGGAAACCACTTTTGCACTTGTATTAGTGTGGAAAAAACACTTTTTGCACTTGTGATAGTGTTGAAAAACCACTTTTCGCACTTGTGTTAGTGTTGAAAAAACACTTTTCGCACTTGTGTTGGTGCAGGACACCACTTTTCGCACTTGTGTTGGTGCAGGAAACCACTTTTTGCACTTGTGTTAGTGTTGAAAAACCACTTTTCGCACTTGTGTTATTGTTGAAAAACCACTTTTCGCACTTGTGTTGGTGCAGGAAACCACTTTTGCACTTGTATTAGTGTGGAAAAAACACTTTTCGCACTTGTGTTAGTGTTGAAAAACCACTTTTCGCACTTGTGTTAGTGTTGAAAAACCACTTTTCGCACTTGTGTTGGTGCAGGAAACCACTTTTGCACTTGTGTTAGTGTTGAAAAACCACTTTTCGCACTTGTGTTAGTGTTGAAAAACCACTTTTCGCACTTGTGTTGGTGTTGAAAAACCACTTTTCGCACTTGTGTTGCTGCAGGAAACCACTTTTGCACTTGTATTAGTGTGGAAAAAACACTTTTTGCACTTGTGATAGTGTTGAAAAACCACTTTTCGCACTTGTGTTAGTGTTGAAAAACCACTTTTCGCACTTGTGTTAGTGTTGAAAAACCACTTTTGCACTTGTGTTGGTGCAGGAAACCACTTTTGCACTTGTATTAGTGTGGAAAAAACACTTTTTGCACTTGTGATAGTGTTGAAAAACCACTTTTCGCACTTGTGTTAGTGTTGAAAAACCACTTTTCGCACTGGTGTTGGTGCAGGAAACCACTTTTGCACTTGTATTAGTGTGGTAAAACCACTTTTCGCACTTGTGTTAGTGTTGAAAAACCACTTTTCGCACTTGTGTTAGTGTTGAAAAACCACTTTTCGCACTTGTGTTGGTGCAGGAAACCACTTTTGCACTTGTATTAGTGTGGAAAAAACACTTTTTGCACTTGTGATAGTGTTGAAAAACCACTTTTCGCACTTGTGTTGGTGCAGGAAACCACTTTTGCACTTATATTAGTGTGGAAAAAACACTTTTCGCACTTGTGTTAGTGTTGAAAAACCACTTTTCGCACTTGTGTTAGTGTTGAAAAACCAGTTTTCGCACTTGTGTTGGTGCAGGAAACCACTTTTGCACTTGTATTAGTGTGGAAAATACACTTTTTGCACTTGTGATAGTGTTGAAAAACCACTTTTCGCACTTGTGTTGGTGCAGGAAACCACTTTTGCACTTGTATTAGTGTGGAAAAAACACTTTTTGCACTTGTGATAGTGTTGAAAAACCACTTTTCGCACTTGTGTTAGTGTTGAAAAAACACTTTTCGCACTTGTGTTGGTGCAGGACACCACTTTTCGCACTTGTGTTGGTGCAGGAAACCACTTTTCGCACTTGTGTTAGTGTTGAAAAACCACTTTTCGCACTTGTGTTATTGTTGAAAAACCACTTTTCGCACTTGTGTTGGTGCAGGAAACCACTTTTGCACTTGTATTAGTGTGGAAAAAACACTTTTCGCACTTGTGTTAGTGTTGAAAAACCACTTTTCGCACTTGTGTTAGTGTTGAAAAACCACTTTTCGCACTTGTGTTGGTGCAGGAAACCACTTTTGCACTTGTGTTAGTGTTGAAAAACCACTTTTCGCACTTGTGTTAGTGTTGAAAAACCACTTTTCGCACTTGTGTTAGTGTTGAAAAACCACTTTTCGCACTTGGGTTGGTGCAGGAAACCACTTTTGCACTTGTGTTAGTGTTGAAAAACCACTTTTCGCACTTGTGTTCGTGCAGGAAACCACTTTTGCACTTGTATTAGTGTGGAAAAAACACTTTTTGCACTTGTGATAGTGTTGAAAAACCACTTTTCGCACTTGTGTTAGTGTTGAAAAACCACTTTTCGCACTTGTGTTGGTGCAGCAAACCACTTTTGCACTTGTATTAGTGTGGAAAAAACACTTTTTGCACTTGTATTAGTGTGGAAAATACACTTTTTGCACTTGTGATAGTGTTGAAAAACCACTTTTCGCACTTGTGTTAGTGTTGAAAAACCACTTTTCGCACTTTTGTTGGTGCAGGAAACCATTTTTGCACTTGTATTAGTGTGGAAAAACCACTTTTCGCACTTGTGTTAGTGTTGAAAAACCACTTTTCGCACTTGTATTAGTATTGAAAAACCACTTTTCGCACTTGTGTTGGTGCAGGAAACCACTTTTACACTTGTATTAGTGTGGAAAAAACACTTTTTGCACTTGTGATAGTGTTGAAAAACCACTTTTCGCACTTGTGTTAGTGTTGAAAACCACTTTTCGCACTTGTGTTGGTGCAGGAAACCACTTTTGCACTTGTATTAGTGTGGAAAATACACTTTTTGCACTTGTGATAGTGTTGAAAAACCACTTTTCGCACTTGTGTTAGTGTTGAAAAACCACTTTTCGCACTTGTGTTGGTGCAGGAAACCACTTTTGCACTTGTATTAGTGTGGCAAAACCACTTTTCGCACTTGTGTTAGTGTTGAAAAACCACTTTTCGCACTTGTGTTAGTGTTGAAAAACCACTTTTCGCACTTGTGTTGGTGCAGGAAACCACTTTTGCACTTGTATTAGTGTGGAAATAACACTTTTTGCACTTGTGATAGTGTTGAAAAACCACTTTTCGCACTTGTGTTCGTGTTGAAAAACCACTTTTCGCACTTGTGTTGGTGCAGGAAACCACTTTTGCACTTGTATTAGTGTGGAAAAACCACTTTTCGCACTTGTGTTAGTGTTGAAAAACCACTTTCCGCACTTGTGTTAGTGTTGAAAAACCACATTTCGCACTTGTGTTGGTGCAGGAAACCACTTTTGCACTTGTATTAGTGTGGAAAAAACACTTTTTGCACTTGTCATAGTGTTGAAAAACCACTTTTCGCACTTGTGTTAGTGTTGAAAAACCACTTTTCGCACTTGTGTTGGTGCAGGAAACCACTTTTGCACTTGTATTAGTGTGGAAAAAACACTTTTTGCACTTGTGATAGTGTTGAAAAACCACTTTTCGCACTTGTGTTAGTGTTGAAAAACCACTTTTCGCACTTATGTTGGTGCAGGAAACCACTTTTGCACTTGTATTAGTGTGGAAAAACCACTTTTCGCACTTGTGTTAGTGTTGAAAAACCACTTTTCGCACTTGTGTTAGTGTTGAAAAACCACTTTTCGCACTTGTGTTGGTGTTGAAAAACCACTTTTCGCACTTGTGTTGGTGCAGGAAACCACTTTTGCACTTGTATTAGTGTGGAAAAAACACTTTTTGCACTTGTGATAGTGTTGAAAAACCACTTTTCGCACTTGTGTTAGTGTTGAAAAACACTTTTCGCACTTGTGTTAGTGTTGAAAAACCACTTTTGCACTTGTGTTGGTGCAGGAAACCACTTTTGCACTTGTATTAGTGTGGAAAAAACACTTTTTGCACTTGTGATAGTGTTGAAAAACCACTTTTCGCACTTGTGTTAGTGTTGAAAAACCACTTTTCGCACTGGTGTTGGTGCAGGAAACCACATTTGCACTTGTATTAGTGTGGTAAAACCACTTTTCGCGCTTGTGTTAGTGTTGAAAAACCACTTTTCGCACTTGTGTTAGTGTTGAAAAACCACTTTTCGCACTTGTGTTGGTGCAGGAAACCACTTTTGCACTTGTATTAGTGTGGAAAAAACACTTTTTGCACTTGTGATAGTGTTGAAAAACCACTTTTCGCACTTGTGTTAGTGTTGAAAAACCACTTTTCGCACTGGTGTTGGTGCAGGAAACCACTTTTGCACTTGTATTAGTGTGGTAAAACCACTTTTCGCACTTGTGTTAGTGTTGAAAAACCACTTTTCGCACTTGTGTTAGTGTTGAAAAACCACTTTTCGCACTTGTGTTGGTGCAGGAAACCACTTTTGCACTTGTATTAGTGTGGAAAAAACACTTTTTGCACTTGTGATAGTGTTGAAAAACCACTTTTCGCACTTGTGTTGGTGCAGGAAACCACTTTTGCACTTGTATTAGTGTGGAAAAAAACACTTTTCGCACTTGTGTTAGTGTTGAAAAACCACTTTTCGCACTTGTGTTAGTGTTGAAAAACCAGTTTTCGCACTTGTGTTGGTGCAGGAAACCACTTTTGCACTTGTATTAGTGTGGAAAATACACTTTTTGCACTTGTGATAGTGTTGAAAAACCACTTTTCGCACTTGTGTTGGTGCAGGAAACCACTTTTGCACTTGTATTAGTGTGGAAAAAACACTTTTTGCACTTGTGATAGTGTTGAAAAACCACTTTTCGCACTTGTGTTAGTGTTGAAAAAACACTTTTCGCACTTGTGTTGGTGCAGGACACCACTTTTCGCACTTGTGTTGGTGCAGGAAACCACTTTTTGCACTTGTGTTAGTGTTGAAAAACCACTTTTCGCACTTGTGTTATTGTTGAAAAACCACTTTTCGCACTTGTGTTGGTGCAGGAAACCACTTTTGCACTTGTATTAGTGTGGAAAAAACACTTTTCGCACTTGTGTTAGTGTTGAAAAACCACTTTTCGCACTTGTGTTAGTGTTGAAAAACCACTTTTCGCACTTGTGTTGGTGCAGGAAACCACTTTTGCACTTGTGTTAGTGTTGAAAAACCACTTTTCGCACTTGTGTTAGTGTTGAAAAACCACTTTTCGCACTTGTGTTGGTGTTGAAAAACCACTTTTCGCACTTGTGTTGCTGCAGGAAACCACTTTTGCACTTGTATTAGTGTGGAAAAAACACTTTTTGCACTTGTGATAGTGTTGAAAAACCACTTTTCGCACTTGTGTTAGTGTTGAAAAACCACTTTTCGCACTTGTGTTAGTGTTGAAAAACCACTTTTGCACTTGTGTTGGTGCAGGAAACCACTTTTGCACTTGTATTAGTGTGGAAAAAACACTTTTTGCACTTGTGATAGTGTTGAAAAACCACTTTTCGCACTTGTGTTAGTGTTGAAAAACCACTTTTCGCACTGGTGTTGGTGCAGGAAACCACTTTTGCACTTGTATTAGTGTGGTAAAACCACTTTTCGCACTTGTGTTAGTGTTGAAAAACCACTTTTCGCACTTGTGTTAGTGTTGAAAAACCACTTTTCGCACTTGTGTTGGTGCAGGAAACCACTTTTGCACTTGTATTAGTGTGGAAAAAACACTTTTTGCACTTGTGATAGTGTTGAAAAACCACTTTTCGCACTTGTGTTGGTGCAGGAAACCACTTTTGCACTTGTATTAGTGTGGAAAAAACACTTTTCGCACTTGTGTTAGTGTTGAAAAACCACTTTTCGCACTTGTGTTAGTGTTGAAAAACCAGTTTTCGCACTTGTGTTGGTGCAGGAAACCACTTTTGCACTTGTATTAGTGTGGAAAATACACTTTTTGCACTTGTGATAGTGTTGAAAAACCACTTTTCGCACTTGTGTTGGTGCAGGAAACCACTTTTGCACTTGTATTGGTGTGGAAAAAACACTTTTTGCACTTGTGATAGTGTTGAAAAACCACTTTTCGCACTTGTGTTAGTGTTGAAAAAACACTTTTCGCACTTGTGTTGGTGCAGGACACCACTTTTCGCACTTGTGTTGGTGCAGGAAACCACTTTTCGCACTTGTGTTAGTGTTGAAAAACCACTTTTCGCACTTGTGTTATTGTTGAAAAACCACTTTTCGCACTTGTGTTGGTGCAGGAAACCACTTTTGCACTTGTATTAGTGTGGAAAAAACACTTTTCGCACTTGTGTTAGTGTTGAAAAACCACTTTTCGCACTTGTGTTAGTGTTGAAAAACCACTTTTCGCACTTGTGTTGGTGCAGGAAACCACTTTTGCACTTGTGTTAGTGTTGAAAAACCACTTTTCGCACTTGTGTTAGTGTTGAAAAACCACTTTTCGCACTTGTGTTAGTGTTGAAAAACCACTTTTCGCACTTGGGTTGGTGCAGGAAACCACTTTTGCACTTGTGTTAGTGTTGAAAAACCACTTTTCGCACTTGTGTTCGTGCAGGAAACCACTTTTGCACTTGTATTAGTGTGGAAAAAACACTTTTTGCACTTGTGATAGTGTTGAAAAACCACTTTTCGCACTTGTGTTAGTGTTGAAAAACCACTTTTCGCACTTGTGTTGGTGCAGCAAACCACTTTTGCACTTGTATTAGTGTGGAAAAAACACTTTTTGCACTTGTATTAGTGTGGAAAATACACTTTTTGCACTTGTGATAGTGTTGAAAAACCACTTTTCGCACTTGTGTTAGTGTTGAAAAACCACTTTTCGCACTTTTGTTGGTGCAGGAAACCATTTTTGCACTTGTATTAGTGTGGAAAAACCACTTTTCGCACTTGTGTTAGTGTTGAAAAACCACTTTTCGCACTTGTATTAGTATTGAAAAACCACTTTTCGCACTTGTGTTGGTGCAGGAAACCACTTTTACACTTGTATTAGTGTGGAAAAAACACTTTTTGCACTTGTGATAGTGTTGAAAAACCACTTTTCGCACTTGTGTTAGTGTTGAAAACCACTTTTCGCACTTGTGTTGGTGCAGGAAACCACTTTTGCACTTGTATTAGTGTGGAAAATACACTTTTTGCACTTGTGATAGTGTTGAAAAACCACTTTTCGCACTTGTGTTAGTGTTGAAAAACCACTTTTCGCACTTGTGTTGGTGCAGGAAACCACTTTTGCACTTGTATTAGTGTGGCAAAACCACTTTTCGCACTTGTATTAGTGTTGAAAAACCACTTTTCGCACTTGTGTTAGTGTTGAAAAACCACTTTTCGCACTTGTGTTGGTGCAGGAAACCACTTTTGCACTTGTATTAGTGTGGAAATAACACTTTTTGCACTTGTGATAGTGTTGAAAAACCACTTTTCGCACTTGTGTTCGTGTTGAAAAACCACTTTTCGCACTTGTGTTGGTGCAGGAAACCACTTTTGCACTTGTATTAGTGTGGAAAAACCACTTTTCGCACTTGTGTTAGTGTTGAAAAACCACTTTCCGCACTTGTGTTAGTGTTGAAAAACCACATTTCGCACTTGTGTTGGTGCAGGAAACCACTTTTGCACTTGTATTAGTGTGGAAAAAACACTTTTTGCACTTGTCATAGTGTTGAAAAACCACTTTTCGCACTTGTGTTAGTGTTGAAAAACCACTTTTCGCACTTGTGTTGGTGCAGTAAACCACTTTTGCACTTGTATTAGTGTGGAAAAAACACTTTTTGCACTTGTGATAGTGTTGAAAAACCACTTTTCGCACTTGTGTTAGTGTTGAAAAACCACTTTTCGCACTTATGTTGGTGCAGGAAACCACTTTTGCACTTGTATTAGTGTGGAAAAACCACTTTTCGCACTTGTGTTAGTGTTGAAAAACCACTTTTCGCACTTGTGTTAGTGTTGAAAAACCACTTTTCGCACTTGTGTTGGTGTTGAAAAACCACTTTTCGCACTTGTGTTGGTGCAGGAAACCACTTTTGCACTTGTATTAGTGTGGAAAAAACACTTTTTGCACTTGTGATAGTGTTGAAAAACCACTTTTCGCACTTGTGTTAGTGTTGAAAAACACTTTTCGCACTTGTGTTAGTGTTGAAAAACCACTTTTGCACTTGTGTTGGTGCAGGAAACCACTTTTGCACTTGTATTAGTGTGGAAAAAACACTTTTTGCACTTGTGATAGTGTTGAAAAACCACTTTTCGCACTTGTGTTAGTGTTGAAAAACCACTTTTCGCACTGGTGTTGGTGCAGGAAACCACATTTGCACTTGTATTAGTGTGGTAAAACCACTTTTCGCGCTTGTGTTAGTGTTGAAAAACCACTTTTCGCACTTGTGTTAGTGTTGAAAAACCACTTTTCGCACTTGTGTTGGTGCAGGAAACCACTTTTGCACTTGTATTAGTGTGGAAAAAACACTTTTTGCACTTGTGATAGTGTTGAAAAACCACTTTTCGCACTTGTGTTGGTGCAGGAAACCACTTTTGCACTTGTATTAGTGTGGAAAAAACACTTTTCGCACATGTGTTAGTGTTGAAAAACCACTTTTCGCACTTGTGTTAGTGTTGAAAAACCAGTTTTCGCACTTGTGTTGGGGCAGGAAACCACTTTTGCACTTGTATTAGTGTGGAAAATACACTTTTTGCACTTGTGATAGTGTTGAAAAACCACTTTTCGCACTTGTGTTGGTGCAGGAAACCACTTTTCGCACTTGTGTTAGTGTTGAAAAACCACTTTTCGCACTTGTGTTGGTGCAGGAAACCACTTTTGCACTTGTATTAGTGTGGAAAAACCACTTTTCGCACTTGTGTTATTGTTGAAAAACCACTTTTCGCACTTGTGTTGGTGCAGGAAACCACTTTTGCACTTGTATTAGTGTGGAAAAAACACTTTTCGCACTTGTGTTAGTGTTGAAAAACCACTTTTCGCACTTGTGTTAGTGTTGAAAAACCACTTTTCGCACTTGTGTTGGTGCAGGAAACCACTTTTGCACTTGTGTTAGTGTTGAAAAACCACTTTTCGCACTTGTGTTAGTGTTGAAAAACCACTTTTCGCACTTGTGTTGGTGTTGAAAAACCACTTTTCGTACTTGTGTTGCTGCAGGAAACCACTTTTGCACTTGTATTAGTGTGGAAAAAACACTTTTTGCACTTGTGATAGTGTTGAAAAACCACTTTTCGCACTTGTGTTAGTATTGAAAAACCACTTTTCGCACTTGTGTTAGTGTTGAAAAACCACTTTTGCACTTGTGTTGGTGCAGGAAACCACTTTTGCACTTGTATTAGTGTGGAAAAAACACTTTTTGCACTTGTGATAGTGTTGAAAAACCACTTTTCGCACTTGTGTTAGTGTTGAAAAACCACTTTTCGCACTGGTGTTGGTGCAGGAAACCACTTTTGCACTTGTATTAGTGTGGTAAAACCACTTTTCGCACTTGTGTTAGTGTTGAAAAATCACTTTTCGCACTTGTGTTAGTGTTGAAAAACCACTTTTCGCACTTGTGTTGGTGCAGGAAACCACTTTTGCACTTGTATTAGTGTGGAAAAAACACTTTTTGCACTTGTGATAGTGTTGAAAAACCACTTTTCGCACTTGTGTTGGTGCAGGAAACCACTTTTGCACTTGTATTAGTGTGGAAAAACCACTTTTCGCACTTGTGTTAGTGTTGAAAAACCACTTTTCGCACTTGTGTTAGTGTTGAAAAACCAGTTTTCGCACTTGTGTTGGTGCAGGAAACCACTTTTGCACTTGTATTAGTGTGGAAAATACACTTTTTGCACTTGTGATAGTGTTGAAAAACCACTTTTCGCACTTGTGTTGGTGCAGGAAACCACTTTTGCACTTGTATTAGTGTGGAAAAAACACTTTTTGCACTTGTGATAGTGTTGAAAAACCACTTTTCGCACTTGTGTTAGTGTTGAAAAAACACTTTTCGCACTTGTGTTGGTGCAGGACACCACTTTTCGCACTTGTGTTGGTGCAGGAAACCACTTTTCGCACTTGTGTTAGTGTTGAAAAACCACTTTTCGCACTTGTGTTATTGTTGAAAAACCACTTTTCGCACTTGTGTTGGTGCAGGAAACCACTTTTGCACTTGTATTAGTGTGGAAAAAACACTTTTCGCACTTGTGTTAGTGTTGAAAAACCACTTTTCGCACTTGTGTTAGTGTTGAAAAACCACTTTTCGCACTTGTGTTGGTGCAGGAAACCACTTTTGCACTTGTGTTAGTGTTGAAAAACCACTTTTCGCACTTGTGTTAGTGTTGAAAAACCACTTTTCGCACTTGTGTTAGTGTTGAAAAACCACTTTTCGCACTTGGGTTGGTGCAGGAAACCACTTTTGCACTTGTGTTAGTGTTGAAAAACCACTTTTCGCACTTGTGTTGGTGCAGGAAACCACTTTTGCACTTGTATTAGTGTGGAAAAAACACTTTTTGCACTTGTGATAGTGTTGAAAAACCACTTTTCGCACTTGTGTTAGTGTTGAAAAACCACTTTTCGCACTTGTGTTGGTGCAGCAAACCACTTTTGCACTTGTATTAGTGTGGAAAAAACACTTTTTGCACTTGTATTAGTGTGGAAAATACACTTTTTGCACTTGTGATAGTGTTGAAAAACCACTTTTCGCACTTGTGTTAGTGTTGAAAAACCACTTTTCGCACTTTTGTTGGTGCAGGAAACCATTTTTGCACTTGTATTAGTGTGGAAAAACCACTTTTCGCACTTGTGTTAGTGTTGAAAAACCACTTTTCGCACTTGTATTAGTATTGAAAAACCACTTTTCGCACTTGTGTTGGTGCAGGAAACCACTTTTACACTTGTATTAGTGTGGAAAAAACACTTTTTGCACTTGTGATAGTGTTGAAAAACCACTTTTCGCACTTGTTTTAGTGTTGAAAACCACTTTTCGCACTTGTGTTGGTGCAGGAAACCACTTTTGCACTTGTATTAGTGTGGAAAATACACTTTTTGCACTTGTGATAGTGTTGAAAAACCACTTTTCGCACTTGTGTTAGTGTTGAAAAACCACTTTTCGCACTTGTGTTGGTGCAGGAAACCACTTTTGCACTTGTATTAGTGTGGCAAAACCACTTTTCGCACTTGTGTTAGTGTTGAAAAACCACTTTTCGCACTTGTGTTAGTGTTGAAAAACCACTTTTCGCACTTGTGTTGGTGCAGGAAACCACTTTTGCACTTGTATTAGTGTGGAAATAACACTTTTTGCACTTGTGATAGTGTTGAAAAACCACTTTTCGCACTTGTGTTCGTGTTGAAAAACCACTTTTCGCACTTGTGTTGGTGCAGGAAACCACTTTTGCACTTGTATTAGTGTGGAAAAACCACTTTTCGCACTTGTGTTAGTGTTGAAAAACCACTTTTCGCACTTGTGTTAGTGTTGAAAAACCACATTTCGCACTTGTGTTGGTGCAGGAAACCACTTTTGCACTTGTATTAGTGTGGAAAAAACACTTTTTGCACTTGTCATAGTGTTGAAAAACCACTTTTCGCACTTGTGTTAGTGTTGAAAAACCACTTTTCGCACTTGTGTTGGTGCAGGAAACCACTTTTGCACTTGTATTAGTGTGGAAAAAACACTTTTTGCACTTGTGATAGTGTTGAAAAACCACTTTTCGCACTTGTGTTAGTGTTGAAAAACCACTTTTCGCACTTGTGTTGGTGCAGGAAACCACTTTTGCACTTGTATTAGTGTGGAAAAACCACTTTTCGCACTTGTGTTAGTGTTGAAAAACCACTTTTCGCACTTGTGTTAGTGTTGAAAAACCACTTTTCGCACTTGTGTTGGTGTTGAAAAACCACTTTTCGCACTTGTGTTGGTGCAGGAAACCACTTTTGCACTTGTATTAGTGTGGAAAAAACACTTTTTGCACTTGTGATAGTGTTGAAAAACCACTTTTCGCACTTGTGTTAGTGTTGAAAAACACTTTTCGCACTTGTGTTAGTGTTGAAAAACCACTTTTGCACTTGTGTTGGTGCAGGAAACCACTTTTGCACTTGTATTAGTGTGGAAAAAACACTTTTTGCACTTGTGATAGTGTTGAAAAACCACTTTTCGCACTTGTGTTAGTGTTGAAAAACCACTTTTCGCACTGGTGTTGGTGCAGGAAACCACATTTGCACTTGTATTAGTGTGGTAAAACCACTTTTCGCGCTTGTGTTAGTGTTGAAAAACCACTTTTCGCACTTGTGTTAGTGTTGAAAAACCACTTTTCGCACTTGTGTTGGTGCAGGAAACCACTTTTGCACTTGTATTAGTGTGGAAAAAACACTTTTTGCACTTGTGATAGTGTTGAAAAACCACTTTTCGCACTTGTGTTGGTGCAGGAAACCACTTTTGCACTTGTATTAGTGTGGAAAAAACACTTTTCGCACATGTGTTAGTGTTGAAAAACCACTTTTCGCACTTGTGTTAGTGTTGAAAAACCAGTTTTCGCACTTGTGTTGGGGCAGGAAACCACTTTTGCACTTGTATTAGTGTGGAAAATACACTTTTTGCACTTGTGATAGTGTTGAAAAACCACTTTTCGCACTTGTGTTGGTGCAGGAAACCACTTTTCGCACTTGTGTTAGTGTTGAAAAACCACTTTTCGCACTTGTGTTGGTGCAGGAAACCACTTTTGCACTTGTATTAGTGTGGAAAAACCACTTTTCGCACTTTTGTTAGTGTTGAAAAACCACTTTTCGCACTTGTATTAGTGTTGAAAAACCACTTTTCGCACTTGTGTTGGTGCAGGAAACCACTTTTGCACTTGTATTAGTGTGGAAAAAACACTTTTTGCACTTGTGATAGTGTTGAAAAACCACTTTTCGCACTTGTGTTAGTGTTGAAAAACCACTTTTCGCACTTGTGTTGGTGCAGGAAACCACTTTTGCACTTGTATTAGTGTGGAAAATACACTTTTTGCACTTGTGATAGTGTTGAAAAACAACTTTTCGCACTTGTGTTAGTGTTGAAAAACCACTTTTCGCACTTGTGTTGGTGCAGGAAACCACTTTTGCACTTGTATTAGTGTGGCAAAACCACTTTTCGCACTTGTGTTAGTGTTGAAAAACCACTTTTCGCACTTGTGTTAGTGTTGAAAAACCACTTTTCGCACTTGTGTTGGTGCAGGAAACCACTTTTGCACTTGTATTAGTGTGGAAAAAACACTTTTTGCACTTGTGATAGTGTTGAAAAACTTCTTTTTGCACTTGTGTTAGTGTTGAAAAACCACTTTTCGCACTTGTGTTGGTGCAGGAAACCACTTTTGCACTTGTATTAGTGTGGAAAAACCACTTTTCGCACTTGTGTTAGTGTTGAAAAACCACTTTTCGCACTTGTGTTAGTGTTGAAAAACCACTTTTCGCACTTGTGTTGGTGCAGGAAACCACTTTTGCACTTGTATTAGTGTGGAAAAACACTTTTTGCACTTGTGATAGTGTTGAAAAACCACTTTTCGCACTTGTGTTAGTGTTGAAAAACCACTTTTCGCACTTGTGTTGGTGCAGCAAACCACTTTTGCACTTGTATTAGTGTGGAAAAAACACTTTTTGCACTTGTATTAGTGTGGAAAATACACTTTTTGCACTTGTGATAGTGTTGAAAAACCACTTTTCGCACTTGTGTTAGTGTTGAAAAACCACTTTTCGCACTTTTGTTGGTGCAGGAAACCATTTTTGCACTTGTATTAGTGTGGAAAAACCACTTTTCGCACTTGTGTTAGTGTTGAAAAACCACTTTTCGCACTTGTATTAGTATTGAAAAACCACTTTTCGCACTTGTGTTGGTGCAGGAAACCACTTTTACACTTGTATTAGTGTGGAAAAAACACTTTTTGCACTTGTGATAGTGTTGAAAAACCACTTTTCGCACTTGTGTTAGTGTTGAAAACCACTTTTCGCACTTGTGTTGGTGCAGGAAACCACTTTCGCACTTGTATTAGTGTGGAAAATACACTTTTTGCACTTGTGATAGTGTTGAAAAACCACTTTTCGCACTTGTGTTAGTGTTGAAAAACCACTTTTCGCACTTGTGTTGGTGCAGGAAACCACTTTTGCACTTGTATTAGTGTGGCAAAACCACTTTTCGCACTTGTGTTAGTGTTGAAAAACCACTTTTCGCACTTGTGTTAGTGTTGAAAAACCACTTTTCGCACTTGTGTTGGTGCAGGAAACCACTTTTGCACTTGTATTAGTGTGGAAATAACACTTTTTGCACTTGTGATAGTGTTGAAAAACCACTTTTCGCACTTGTGTTCGTGTTGAAAAACCACTTTTCGCACTTGTGTTGGTGCAGGAAACCACTTTTGCACTTGTATTAGTGTGGAAAAACCACTTTTCGCACTTGTGTTAGTGTTGAAAAACCACTTTTCGCACTTGTGTTAGTGTTGAAAAACCACATTTCGCACTTGTGTTGGTGCAGGAAACCACTTTTGCACTTGTATTAGTGTGGAAAAAACACTTTTTGCACTTGTCATAGTGTTGAAAAACCACTTTTCGCACTTGTGTTAGTGTTGAAAAACCACTTTTCGCACTTGTGTTGGTGCAGGAAACCACTTTTGCACTTGTATTAGTGTGGAAAAAACACTTTTTGCACTTGTGATAGTGTTGAAAAACCACTTTTCGCACTTGTGTTAGTGTTGAAAAACCACTTTTCGCACTTGTGTTGGTGCAGGAAACCACTTTTGCACTTGTATTAGTGTGGAAAAACCACTTTTCGCACTTGTGTTAGTGTTGAAAAACCACTTTTCGCACTTGTGTTAGTGTTGAAAAACCACTTTTCGCACTTGTGTTGGTGTTGAAAAACCACTTTTCGCACTTGTGTTGGTGCAGGAAACCACTTTTGCACTTGTATTAGTGTGGAAAAAACACTTTTTGCACTTGTGATAGTGTTGAAAAACCACTTTTCGCACTTGTGTTAGTGTTGAAAAACACTTTTCGCACTTGTGTTAGTGTTGAAAAACCACTTTTGCACTTGTGTTGGTGCAGGAAACCACTTTTGCACTTGTATTAGTGTGGAAAAAACACTTTTTGCACTTGTGATAGTGTTGAAAAACCACTTTTCGCACTTGTGTTAGTGTTGAAAAACCACTTTTCGCACTGGTGTTGGTGCAGGAAACCACATTTGCACTTGTATTAGTGTGGTAAAACCACTTTTCGCGCTTGTGTTAGTGTTGAAAAACCACTTTTCGCACTTGTGTTAGTGTTGAAAAACCACTTTTCGCACTTGTGTTGGTGCAGGAAACCACTTTTGCACTTGTATTAGTGTGGAAAAAACACTTTTTGCACTTGTGATAGTGTTGAAAAACCACTTTTCGCACTTGTGTTGGTGCAGGAAACCACTTTTGCACTTGCATTAGTGTGGAAAAAACACTTTTCGCACATGTGTTAGTGTTGAAAAACCACTTTTCGCACTTGTGTTAGTGTTGAAAAACCAGTTTTCGCACTTGTGTTGGGGCAGGAAACCACTTTTGCACTTGTATTAGTGTGGAAAATACACTTTTTGCACTTGTGATAGTGTTGAAAAACCACTTTTCGCACTTGTGTTGGTGCAGGAAACCACTTTTCGCACTTGTGTTAGTGTTGAAAAACCACTTTTCGCACTTGTGTTGGTGCAGGAAACCACTTTTGCACTTGTATTAGTGTGGAAAAACCACTTTTCGCACTTGTGTTATTGTTGAAAAACCACTTTTCGCACTTGTGTTGGTGCAGGAAACCACTTTTGCACTTGTATTAGTGTGGAAAAAACACTTTTCGCACTTGTGTTAGTGTTGAAAAACCACTTTTCGCACTTGTGTTAGTGTTGAAAAACCACTTTTCGCACTTGTGTTGGTGCAGGAAACCACTTTTGCACTTGTGTTAGTGTTGAAAAACCACTTTTCGCACTTGTGTTAGTGTTGAAAAACCACTTTTCGCACTTGTGTTGGTGTTGAAAAACCACTTTTCGCACTTGTGTTGCTGCAGGAAACCACTTTTGCACTTGTATTAGTGTGGAAAAAACACTTTTTGCACTTGTGATAGTGTTGAAAAACCACTTTTCGCACTTGTGTTAGTGTTGAAAAACCACTTTTCGCACTTGTGTTAGTGTTGAAAAACCACTTTTGCACTTGTGTTGGTGCAGGAAACCACTTTTGCACTTGTATTAGTGTGGAAAAAACACTTTTTGCACTTGTGATAGTGTTGAAAAACCACTTTTCGCACTTGTGTTAGTGTTGAAAAACCACTTTTCGCACTGGTGTTGGTGCAGGAAACCACTTTTGCACTTGTATTAGTGTGGTAAAACCACTTTTCGCACTTGTGTTAGTGTTGAAAAACCACTTTTCGCACTTGTGTTAGTGTTGAAAAACCACTTTTCGCACTTGTGTTGGTGCAGGAAACCACTTTTGCACTTGTATTAGTGTGGAAAAAACACTTTTTGCACTTGTGATAGTGTTGAAAAACCACTTTTCGCACTTGTGTTGGTGCAGGAAACCACTTTTGCACTTGTATTAGTGTGGAAAAAACACTTTTCGCACTTGTGTTAGTGTTGAAAAACCACTTTTCGCACTTGTGTTAGTGTTGAAAAACCAGTTTTCGCACTTGTGTTGGTGCAGGAAACCACTTTTGCACTTGTATTAGTGTGGAAAATACACTTTTTGCACTTGTGATAGTGTTGAAAAACCACTTTTCGCACTTGTGTTGGTGCAGGAAACCACTTTTGCACTTGTATTAGTGTGGAAAAAACACTTTTTGCACTTGTGATAGTGTTGAAAAACCACTTTTCGCACTTGTGTTAGTGTTGAAAAAACACTTTTCGCACTTGTGTTGGTGCAGGACACCACTTTTCGCACTTGTGTTGGTGCAGGAAACCACTTTTCGCACTTGTGTTAGTGTTGAAAAACCACTTTTCGCACTTGTGTTATTGTTGAAAAACCACTTTTCGCACTTGTGTTGGTGCAGGAAACCACTTTTGCACTTGTATTAGTGTGGAAAAAACACTTTTCGCACTTGTGTTAGTGTTGAAAAACCACTTTTCGCACTTGTGTTAGTGTTGAAAAACCACTTTTCGCACTTGTGTTGGTGCAGGAAACCACTTTTGCACTTGTGTTAGTGTTGAAAAACCACTTTTCACACTTGTGTTAGTGTTGAAAAACCACTTTTCGCACTTGTGTTAGTGTTGAAAAACCACTTTTCGCACTTGGGTTGGTGCAGGAAACCACTTTTGCACTTGTGTTAGTGTTGAAAAACCACTTTTCGCACTTGTGTTGGTGCAGGAAACCACTTTTGCACTTGTATTAGTGTGGAAAAAACACTTTTTGCACTTGTGATAGTGTTGAAAAACCACTTTTCGCACTTGTGTTAGTGTTGAAAAACCACTTTTCGCACTTGTGTTGGTGCAGCAAACCACTTTTGCACTTGTATTAGTGTGGAAAAAACACTTTTTGCACTTGTATTAGTGTGGAAAATACACTTTTTGCACTTGTGATAGTGTTGAAAAACCACTTTTCGCACTTGTGTTAGTGTTGAAAAACCACTTTTCGCACTTTTGTTGGTGCAGGAAACCATTTTTGCACTTGTATTAGTGTGGAAAAACCACTTTTCGCACTTGTGTTAGTGTTGAAAAACCACTTTTCGCACTTGTATTAGTATTGAAAAACCACTTTTCGCACTTGTGTTGGTGCAGGAAACCACTTTTACACTTGTATTAGTGTGGAAAAACACTTTTTGCACTTGTGATAGTGTTGAAAAACCACTTTTCGCACTTGTGTTAGTGTTGAAAACCACTTTTCGCACTTGTGTTGGTGCAGGAAACCACTTTTGCACTTGTATTAGTGTGGAAAATACACTTTTTGCACTTGTGATAGTGTTGAAAAACCACTTTTCGCACTTGTGTTAGTGTTGAAAAACCACTTTTCGCACTTGTGTTGGTGCAGGAAACCACTTTTGCACTTGTATTAGTGTGGCAAAACCACTTTTCGCACTTGTGTTAGTGTTGAAAAACCACTTTTCGCACTTGTGTTAGTGTTGAAAAACCACTTTTCGCACTTGTGTTGGTGCAGGAAACCACTTTTGCACTTGCATTAGTGTGGAAATAACACTTTTTGCACTTGTGATAGTGTTGAAAAACCACTTTTCGCATTTGTGTTCGTGTTGAAAAACCACTTTTCGCACTTGTGTTGGTGCAGGAAACCACTTTTGCACTTGTATTAGTGTGGAAAAACCACTTTTCGCACTTGTGTTAGTGTTGAAAAACCACTTTTCGCACTTGTGTTAGTGTTGAAAAACCACATTTCGCACTTGTGTTGGTGCAGGAAACCACTTTTGCACTTGTATTAGTGTGGAAAAAACACTTTTTGCACTTGTCATAGTGTTGAAAAACCACTTTTCGCACTTGTGTTAGTGTTGAAAAACCACTTTTCGCACTTGTGTTGGTGCAGGAAACCACTTTTGCACTTGTATTAGTGTGGAAAAAACACTTTTTGCACTTGTGATAGTGTTGAAAAACCACTTTTCGCACTTGTGTTAGTGTTGAAAAACCACTTTTCGCACTTGTGTTGGTGCAGGAAACCACTTTTGCACTTGTATTAGTGTGGAAAAACCACTTTTCGCACTTGTGTTAGTGTTGAAAAACCACTTTTCGCACTTGTGTTAGTGTTGAAAAACCACTTTTCGCACTTGTGTTGGTGTTGAAAAACCACTTTTCGCACTTGTGTTGGTGCAGGAAACCACTTTTGCACTTGTATTAGTGTGGAAAAAACACTTTTTGCACTTGTGATAGTGTTGAAAAACCACTTTTCGCACTTGTGTTAGTGTTGAAAAACACTTTTCGCACTTGTGTTAGTGTTGAAAAACCACTTTTGCACTTGTGTTGGTGCAGGAAACCACTTTTGCACTTGTATTAGTGTGGAAAAAACACTTTTTGCACTTGTGATAGTGTTGAAAAACCACTTTTCGCACTTGTGTTAGTGTTGAAAAACCACTTTTCGCACTGGTGTTGGTGCAGGAAACCACATTTGCACTTGTATTAGTGTGGTAAAACCACTTTTCGCGCTTGTGTTAGTGTTGAAAAACCACTTTTCGCACTTGTGTTAGTGTTGAAAAACCACTTTTCGCACTTGTGTTGGTGCAGGAAACCACTTTTGCACTTGTATTAGTGTGGAAAAAACACTTTTTGCACTTGTGATAGTGTTGAAAAACCACTTTTCGCACTTGTGTTGGTGCAGGAAACCACTTTTGCACTTGTATTAGTGTGGGAAAAACACTTTTCGCACATGTGTTAGTGTTGAAAAACCACTTTTCGCACTTGTGTTAGTGTTGAAAAACCAGTTTTCGCACTTGTGTTGGGGCAGGAAACCACTTTTGCACTTGTATTAGTGTGGAAAATACACTTTTTGCACTTGTGATAGTGTTGAAAAACCACTTTTCGCACTTGTGTTGGTGCAGGAAACCACTTTTCGCACTTGTGTTAGTGTTGAAAAACCACTTTTCGCACTTGTGTTGGTGCAGGAAACCACTTTTGCACTTGTATTAGTGTGGAAAAACCACTTTTCGCACTTTTGTTAGTGTTGAAAAACCACTTTTCGCACTTGTATTAGTGTTGAAAAACCACTTTTCGCACTTGTGTTGGTGCAGGAAACCACGTTTGCACTTGTATTAGTGTGGAAAAAACACTTTTTGCACTTGTGATAGTGTTGAAAAACCACTTTTCGCACTTGTGTTAGTGTTGAAAAACCACTTTTCGCACTTGTGTTGGTGCAGGAAACCACTTTTGCACTTGTATTAGTGTGGAAAATACACTTTTTGCACTTGTGATAGTGTTGAAAAACAACTTTTCGCACTTGTGTTAGTGTTGAAAAACCACTTTTCGCACTTGTGTTGGTGCAGGAAACCACTTTTGCACTTGTATTAGTGGCAAAAACCACTTTCGCACTTGTGTTAGTGTTGAAAAACCACTTTTCGCACTTGTGTTAGTGTTGAAAAACCACTTTTCGCACTTGTGTTGGTGCAGGAAACCACTTTTGCACTTGTATTAGTGTGGAAAAAACACTTTTTGCACTTGTGATAGTGTTGAAAAACTTCTTTTTGCACTTGTGTTAGTGTTGAAAAAACCACTTTTCGCACTTGTGTTGGTGCAGGAAAACCACTTTTGCACTTGTATTAGTGTGGAAAAACCACTTTTCGCACTTGTGTTAGTGTTGAAAAACCACTTTTCGCACTTGTGTTAGTGTTGAAAAACCACTTTTCGCACTTGTGTTGGTGTTGAAAAAACCACTTTTCGCACTTGTGTTGGTGCAGGAAACCACTTTTGCACTTGTATTAGTGTGGAAAAAACACTTTTTGCACTTGTGATAGTGTTGAAAAACCACTTTTCGCACTTGTATTAGTGTTGAAAAACCACTTTTCGCACTTGTGTTGGTGCAGGAAACCACTTTTGCACTTGTATTAGTGTGGAAAAACCACTTTCTGCACATGTGTTAGTGTTGAAAAACCACTTTTCGCACTTGTGTTAGAGTTGAAAAACCACTTTTCGCACTTGTGTTAGTGTTGAAAAACCACTTTTAGCACTTGTGTTGGTGCAGGAAACCACTTTTGCACTTGTATTAGTGTGGAAAAAACACTTTTCGCACTTGTGTTAGTGTTGAAAAACCACTTTTCGCACTTGTGTTAGTGTTGAAAACCAGTTTTCGCACTTGTGTTGGTGCAGGAAACCACTTTTGCACTTGTATTAGTGTGGAAAAAACACTTTTTGCACTTGTGTTAGTGTTGAAAAACCACTTTTCGCACTTGTGTTAGTGTTGAAAAACCACTTTTCGCACTTGTGTTAGTGTTGAAAAACCACTTTTCGCACTTGTGTTGGTGCAGGAAACCACTTTTGCACTTGTATTAGTGTGGAAAAACCACTTTTCGCACTTGTGTTGGTGCAGGAAACCACTTTTGCACTTGTCTTAGTGTAGAAAATACACTTTTTGCACTTGTGATAGTGTTGAAAAACCACTTTTCGCACTTGTGTTAGAGTTGAAAAACTACTTTTCGCACTGGTGTTGGTGCAGGAAACCACTTTTGCACTTGTATTAGTGTGGTAAAACCACTTTTCGCACTTGTGTTAGTGTTGAAAAACCACTTTTCGCACTTGTGTTAGTGTTGAAAAACCACTTTTCGCACTTGTGTTGGTGCAGGAAACCACTTTTGCACTTGTATTAGTGTGGAAAAAACACTTTTTGCACTTGTGATAGTGTTGAAAAACCACTTTTCGCACTTGTGTTAGTGTTGAAAAACCACTTTTCGTACTTGTGTTGGTGCAGGAAACCACTTTTGCACTTGTATTAGTGTGTAAAAACCACTTTTAGCACTTGTGTTAGTGTTGAAAAACCACTTTTCGCAGTTGTGTTAGTGTTGAAAAACCACTTTTCGCACTTGTGTTAGTGTTGAAAAACCACTTTTCGCACTTGTGTTGGTGCAGGAAACCACTTTTGCACTTGTATTAGTGTGGAAAAAACACTTTTCGCACTTGTGTTAGTGTTGAAAAACCACTTTTCGCACTTGTGTTAGTGTTGAAAAACCACTTTTCGCACTTATGTTGGTGCAGGAAACCACTTTTGCACTTGTATTAGTGTGGAAAAAACACTTTTTGCACTTGTGATAGTGTTGAAAAACCACTTTTCGCACTTGTGTTAGTGTTGAAAAACCACTTTTCGCACTTGTGTTAGTGTTGAAAAACCACTTTTTGCACTTGTGTTGGTGCAGGAAACCACTTTTGCACTTGTATTAGTGTGGAAAAACCACTTTTCGCACTTGTGTTAGTGTTGAAAAACCACATTTCGCACTTGTGTTAGTGTTGAAAAACCACTTTTCGCACTTGTGTTGGTGCAGGAAACCACTTTTGCACTTGTATTAGTGTGGAAAAAACACTTTTTGCACTTGTCATAGTGTTGAAAAACCCCATTTCGCACTTGTGTTAGTGTTGAAAAACCACTTTTCGCACTTGTGTTGGTGCAGGAAACCACTTTTGCACTTGTATTAGTGTGGAAAAAACACTTTTTGCACTTGTGTTAGTGTTGAAAAACCACTTTTCGCACTTGTGTTAGTGTTGAAAAACCAGTTTTCGCACTTGTGTTGGTGCAGGAAACCACTTTTGCACTTGTATTAGTGTGGAAAATACACTTTTTGCACTTGTGATAGTGTTGAAAAACCACTTTTCGCACTTGTGTTGGTGCAGGAAACCACTTTTGCACTTGTATTAGTGTGGAAAAAACACTTTTTGCACTTGTGATAGTGTTGAAAAACCACTTTTCGCACTTGTGTTAGTGTTGAAAAAACACTTTTCGCACTTGTATTGGTGCAGGACACCACTTTTCGCACTTGTGTTGGTGCAGGAAACCACTTTTCGCACTTGTGTTAGTGTTGAAAAACAACTTTTCGCACTTGTGTTAGTGTTGAAAAACCACTTTTCGCACTTGTGTTGGTGCAGGAAACCACTCTTGCACTTGTATTAGTGTGGAAAAAACACTTTTCGCACTTGTGTTAGTGTTGAAAAACCACTTTTCGCACTTGTGTTAGTGTTGAAAAACCACTTTTCGCACTTGTGTTGGTGCAGGAAACCACTTTTGCACTTGTGTTAGTGTTGAAAAACCACTTTTCGCACTTGTGTTAGTGTTGAAAAACCACTTTTCGCACTTGTGTTAGTGTTGAAAAACCACTTTTCGCACTTGTGTTGGTGCAGGAAACCACTTTTGCACTTGTATTAGTGTGGAAAAAACACTTTTTGCACTTGTGATAGTGTTGAAAAACCACTTTTCGCACTTGTGTTAGTGTTGAAAAACCACTTTTCGCACTTGGTTTGGTGCAGGAAACCACTTTTGCACTTGTGTTAGTGTTGAAAAACCACTTTTCGCACTTGTGTTGGTGCAGGAAACCACTTTTGCACTTGTGTTAGTGTTGAAAACCACTTTTCGCACTTGTGTTGGTGCAGGAAACCACTTTTGCACTTGTATTAGTGTGGAAAATACACTTTTTGCACTTGTGATAGTGTTGAAAAACCACTTTTCGCACTTGTGTTAGTGTTGAAAAACCACTTTTCGCACTTGTGTTAGTGTTGAAAAACCACTTTTCGCACTTGTGTTGGTGCAGGAAACCACTTTTGCACTTGTATTAGTGTGGCAAAACCACTTTTCGCACTTGTGTTAGTGTTGAAAAACCACTTTTCGCACTTGTGTTAGTGTTGAAAAACCACTTTTCGCACTTGTGTTGGTGCAGGAAACCACTTTTGCACTTGTATTAGTGTGGAAATAACACTTTTTGCACTTGTGATAGTGTTGAAAAACCACTTTTCGCACTTGTGTTCGTGTTGAAAAACCACTTTTCGCACTTGTGTTGGTGCAGGAAACCACTTTTGCACTTGTATTAGTGTGGAAAAACCACTTTTCGCACTTGTGTTAGTGTTGAAAAACCACTTTTCGCACTTGTGTTAGTGTTGAAAAACCACTTTTCGCACTTGTGTTGGTGCAGGAAACCACTTTTGCACTTGTATTAGTGTGGAAAAAACACTTTTTGCACTTGTCATAGTGTTGAAAAACCACTTTTCGCACTTGTGTTAGTGTTGAAAAACCACTTTTCGCACTTGTGTTGGTGCAGGAAACCACTTTTGCACTTGTATTAGTGTGGAAAAAACACTTTTTGCACTTGTGATAGTGTTGAAAAACCACTTTTCGCACTTGTGTTAGTGTTGAAAAACCACTTTTCGCACTTGTGTTGGTGCAGGAAACCACTTTTGCACTTGTATTAGTGTGGAAAAACCACTTTTCGCACTTGTGTTAGTGTTGAAAAACCACTTTTCGCACTTGTGTTAGTGTTGAAAAACCACTTTTCGCACTTGTGTTGGTGTTGAAAAACCACTTTTCGCACTTGTGTTGGTGCAGGAAACCACTTTTGCACTTGTATTAGTGTGGAAAAAACACTTTTTGCACTTGTGATAGTGTTGAAAAACCACTTTTCGCACTTGTGTTAGTGTTGAAAAACACTTTTCGCACTTGTGTTAGTGTTGAAAAACCACTTTTGCACTTGTGTTGGTGCAGGAAACCACTTTTGCACTTGTATTAGTGTGGAAAAAACACTTTTTGCACTTGTGATAGTGTTGAAAAACCACTTTTCGCACTTGTGTTAGTGTTGAAAAACCACTTTTCGCACTGGTGTTGGTGCAGGAAACCACTTTTGCACTTGTATTAGTGTGGTAAAACCACTTTTCGCGCTTGTGTTAGTGTTGAAAAACCACTTTTCGCACTTGTGTTAGTGTTGAAAAACCACTTTTCGCACTTTTGTTGGTGCAGGAAACCACTTTTGCACTTGTATTAGTGTGGAAAAAACACTTTTTGCACTTGTGATAGTGTTGAAAAACCACTTTTCGCACTTGTGTTGGTGCAGGAAACCACTTTTGTACTTGTATTAGTGTGGAAAAAACACTTTTCGCACATGTGTTAGTGTTGAAAAACCACTTTTCGCACTTGTGTTAGTGTTGAAAAACCAGTTTTCGCACTTGTGTTGGGGCAGGAAACCACTTTTGCACTTGTATTAGTGTGGAAAATACACTTTTTGCACTTGTGATAGTGTTGAAAAACCACTTTTCGCACTTGTGTTGGTGCAGGAAACCACTTTTCGCACTTGTGTTAGTGTTGAAAAACCACTTTTCGCACTTGTGTTGGTGCAGGAAACCACTTTTGCACTTGTATTAGTGTGGAAAAACCACTTTTCGCACTTTTGTTAGTGTTGAAAAACCACTTTTCGCACTTGTATTAGTGTTGAAAAACCACTTTTCGCACTTGTGTTGGTGCAGGAAACCACTTTTGCACTTGTATTAGTGTGGAAAAAACACTTTTTGCACTTGTGATAGTGTTGAAAAACCACTTTTCGCACTTGTGTTAGTGTTGAAAAACCACTTTTCGCACTTGTGTTGGTGCAGGAAACCACTTTTGCACTTGTATTAGTGTGGAAAATACACTTTTTGCACTTGTGATAGTGTTGAAAAACAACTTTTCGCACTTGTGTTAGTGTTGAAAAACCACTTTTCGCACTTGTGTTGGTGCAGGAAACCACTTTTGCACTTGTATTAGTGTGGCAAAACCACTTTTCGCACTTGTGTTAGTGTTGAAAAACCACTTTTCGCACTTGTGTTAGTGTTGAAAAACCACTTTTCGCACTTGTGTTGGTGCAGGAAACCACTTTTGCACTTGTATTAGTGTGGAAAAAACACTTTTTGCACTTGTGATAGTGTTGAAAAACTTCTTTTTGCACTTGTGTTAGTGTTGAAAAACCACTTTTCGCACTTGTGTTGGTGCAGGAAACCACTTTTGCACTTGTATTAGTGTGGAAAAACCACTTTTCGCACTTGTGTTAGTGTTGAAAAACCACTTTTCGCACTTGTGTTAGTGTTGAAAAACCACTTTTCGCACTTGTGTTGGTGTTGAAAAACCACTTTTCGCACTTGTGTTGGTGCAGGAAACCACTTTTGCACTTGTATTAGTGTGGAAAAAACACTTTTTGCACTTGTGATAGTGTTGAAAAACCACTTTTCGCACTTGTATTAGTGTTGAAAAACCACTTTTCGCACTTGTGTTGGTGCAGGAAACCACTTTTGCACTTGTATTAGTGTGGAAAAAACACTTTTCGCACATGTGTTAGTGTTGAAAAACCACTTTTCGCACTTGTGTTAGAGTTGAAAAACCACTTTTCGCACTTGTGTTAGTGTTGAAAAACCACTTTTAGCACTTGTGTTGGTGCAGGAAACCACTTTTGCACTTGTATTAGTGTGGAAAAAACACTTTTCGCACTTGTGTTAGTGTTGAAAAACCACTTTTCGCACTTGTGTTAGTGTTGAAAAACCAGTTTTCGCACTTGTGTTGGTGCAGGAAACCACTTTTGCACTTGTATTAGTGTGGAAAAAACACTTTTTGCACTTGTGATAGTGTTGAAAAACCACTTTTCGCACTTGTGTTAGTGTTGAAAAACCACTTTTCGCACTTGTGTTAGTGTTGAAAAACCACTTTTCGCACTTGTGTTGGTGCAGGAAACCACTTTTGCACTTGTATTAGTGTGGAAAAACCACTTTTCGCACTTGTGTTGGTGCAGGAAACCACTTTTGCACTTGTATTAGTGTGGAAAAAACACTTTTCGCACATGTGTTAGTGTTGAAAAACCACTTTTCGCACTTGTGTTAGAGTTGAAAAACCACTTTTCGCACTTGTGTTAGTGTTGAAAAACCACTTTTAGCACTTGTGTTGGTGCAGGAAACCACTTTTGCACTTGTATTAGTGTGGAAAAAACACTTTTCGCACTTGTGTTAGTGTTGAAAAACCACTTTTCGCACTTGTGTTAGTGTTGAAAAACCACTTTTCGCACTTGTGTTGGTGCAGGAAACCACTTTTGCACTTGTATTAGTGTGGAAAAACCACTTTTCGCACTTGTGTTAGTGTTGAAAAACCACTTTTCGCACTTGTGTTAGTGTTGAAAAACCACTTTTCGCACTTGTGTTGGTGTTGAAAAACCACTTTTCGCACTTGTGTTGGTGCAGGAAACCACTTTTGCACTTGTATTAGTGTGGAAAAAACACTTTTTGCACTTGTGATAGTGTTGAAAAACCACTTTTCGCACTTGTGTTAGTGTTGAAAAACACTTTTCGCACTTGTGTTAGTGTTGAAAAACCACTTTTGCACTTGTGTTGGTGCAGGAAACCACTTTTGCACTTGTATTAGTGTGGAAAAAACACTTTTTGCACTTGTGATAGTGTTGAAAAACCACTTTTCGCACTTGTGTTAGTGTTGAAAAACCACTTTTCGCACTGGTGTTGGTGCAGGAAACCACTTTTGCACTTGTATAGTGTGGTAAAACCACTTTTCGCGCTTGTGTTAGTGTTGAAAAACCACTTTTCGCACTTGTGTTAGTGTTGAAAAACCACTTTTCGCACTTGTGTTGGTGCAGGAAACCACTTTTGCACTTGTATTAGTGTGGAAAAAACACTTTTTGCACTTGTGATAGTGTTGAAAAACCACTTTTCGCACTTGTGTTGGTGCAGGAAACCACTTTTGTACTTGTATTAGTGTGGAAAAAACACTTTTCGCACATGTGTTAGTGTTGAAAAACCACTTTTCGCACTTGTGTTAGTGTTGAAAAACCAGTTTTCGCACTTGTGTTGGGGCAGGAAACCACTTTTGCACTTGTATTAGTGTGGAAAATACACTTTTTGCACTTGTGATAGTGTTGAAAAACCACTTTTCGCACTTGTGTTGGTGCAGGAAACCACTTTTCGCACTTGTGTTAGTGTTGAAAAACCACTTTTCGCACTTGTGTTGGTGCAGGAAACCACTTTTGCACTTGTATTAGTGTGGAAAAACCACTTTTCGCACTTTTGTTAGTGTTGAAAAACCACTTTTCGCACTTGTATTAGTGTTGAAAAACCACTTTTCGCACTTGTGTTGGTGCAGGAAACCACTTTTGCACTTGTATTAGTGTGGAAAAAACACTTTTTGCACTTGTGATAGTGTTGAAAAACCACTTTTCGCACTTGTGTTAGTGTTGAAAAACCACTTTTCGCACTTGTGTTGGTGCAGGAAACCACTTTTGCACTTGTATTAGTGTGGAAAATACACTTTTTGCACTTGTGGTAGTGTTGAAAAACAACTTTTCGCACTTGTGTTAGTGTTGAAAAACCACTTTTCGCACTTGTGTTGGTGCAGGAAACCACTTTTGCACTTGTATTAGTGTGGCAAAACCACTTTTCGCACTTGTGTTAGTGTTGAAAAACCACTTTTCGCACTTGTGTTAGTGTTGAAAAACCACTTTTCGCACTTGTGTTGGTGCAGGAAACCACTTTTGCACTTGTATTAGTGTGGAAAAAACACTTTTTGCACTTGTGATAGTGTTGAAAAACTTCTTTTTGCACTTGTGTTAGTGTTGAAAAACCACTTTTCGCACTTGTGTTGGTGCAGGAAACCACTTTTGCACTTGTATTAGTGTGGAAAAACCACTTTTCGCACTTGTGTTAGTGTTGAAAAACCACTTTTCGCACTTGTGTTAGTGTTGAAAAACCACTTTTCGCACTTGTGTTGGTGTTGAAAAACCACTTTTCGCACTTGTGTTGGTGCAGGAAACCACTTTTGCACTTGTATTAGTGTGGAAAAAACACTTTTTGCACTTGTGATAGTGTTGAAAAACCACTTTTCGCACTTGTATTAGTGTTGAAAAACCACTTTTCGCACTTGTGTTGGTGCAGGAAACCACTTTTGCACTTGTATTAGTGTGGAAAAAACACTTTTCGCACATGTGTTAGTGTTGAAAAACCACTTTTCGCACTTGTGTTAGAGTTGAAAAACCACTTTTCGCACTTGTGTTAGTGTTGAAAAACCACTTTTAGCACTTGTGTTGGTGCAGGAAACCACTTTTGCACTTGTATTAGTGTGGAAAAAACACTTTTCGCACTTGTGTTAGTGTTGAAAAACCACTTTTCGCACTTGTGTTAGTGTTGAAAAACCAGTTTTCGCACTTGTGTTGGTGCAGGAAACCACTTTTGCACTTGTATTAGTGTGGAAAAAACACTTTTTGCACTTGTGATAGTGTTGAAAAACCACTTTTCGCACTTGTGTTAGTGTTGAAAAACCACTTTTCACACTTGTGTTAGTGTTGAAAAACCACTTTTCGCACTTGTGTTGGTGCAGGAAACCACTTTTGCACTTGTATTAGTGTGGAAAAACCACTTTTCGCACTTGTGTTGGTGCAGGAAACCACTTTTGCACTTGTATTAGTGTGGAAAAAACACTTTTCGCACATGTGTTAGTGTTGAAAAACCACTTTTCGCACTTGTGTTAGAGTTGAAAAACCACTTTTCGCACTTGTGTTAGTGTTGAAAAACCACTTTTAGCACTTGTGTTGGTGCAGGAAACCACTTTTGCACTTGTATTAGTGTGGAAAAAACACTTTTCGCACTTGTGTTAGTGTTGAAAAACCACTTTTCGCACTTGTGTTAGTGTTGAAAAACCAGTTTTCGCACTTGTGTTGGTGCAGGAAACCACTTTTGCACTTGTATTAGTGTGGAAAAAACACTTTTTGCACTTGTGATAGTGTTGAAAAACCACTTTTCGCACTTGTGTTAGTGTTGAAAAACCACTTTTCGCACTTGTGTTAGTGTTGAAAAACCACTTTTCGCACTTGTGTTGGTGCAGGAAACCACTTTTGCACTTGTATTAGTGTGGAAAAACCACTTTTCGCACTTGTGTTGGTGCAGGAAACCACTTTTGCACTTGTCTTAGTGTAGAAAATACACTTTTTGCACTTGTGATAGTGTTGAAAAACCACTTTTCGCACTTGTGTTAGAGTTGAAAAACTACTTTTCGCACTGGTGTTGGTGCAGGAAACCACTTTTGCACTTGTATTAGTGTGGTAAAACCACTTTTCGCACTTGTGTTAGTGTTGAAAAACCACTTTTCGCACTTGTGTTAGTGTTGAAAAACCACTTTTCGCACTTGTGTTGGTGCAGGAAACCACTTTTGCACTTGTATTAGTGTGGAAAAAACACTTTTTGCACTTGTGATAGTGTTGAAAAACCACTTTTCGCACTTGTGTTAGTGTTGAAAAACCACTTTTCGTACTTGTGTTAGTGTTGAAAAACCACTTTTCGCAGTTGTGTTAGTGTTGAAAAACCACTTTTCGCACTTGTGTTAGTGTTGAAAAACCACTTTTCGCACTTGTGTTGGTGCAGGAAACCACTTTTGCACTTGTATTAGTGTGGAAAAAACACTTTTCGCACTTGTGTTAGTGTTGAAAAACCACTTTTCGCACTTGTGTTAGTGTTGAAAAACCACTTTTCGCACTTATGTTGGTGCAGGAAACCACTTTTGCACTTGTATTAGTGTGGAAAAAACACTTTTTGCACTTGTGATAGTGTTGAAAAACCACTTTTCGCACTTGTGTTAGTGTTGAAAAACCACTTTTCGCACTTGTGTTAGTGTTGAAAAACCACTTTTTGCACTTGTGTTGGTGCAGGAAACCACTTTTGCACTTGTATTAGTGTGGAAAAACCACTTTTCGCACTTGTGTTAGTGTTGAAAAACCACATTTCGCACTTGTGTTAGTGTTGAAAAACCACTTTTCGCACTTGTGTTGGTGCAGGAAACCACTTTTGCACTTGTATTAGTGTGGAAAAAACACTTTTTGCACTTGTCATAGTGTTGAAAAACCCCATTTCGCACTTGTGTTAGTGTTGAAAAACCACTTTTCGCACTTGTGTTGGTGCAGGAAACCACTTTTGCACTTGTATTAGTGTGGAAAAAACACTTTTTGCACTTGTGTTAGTGTTGAAAAACCACTTTTCGCACTTGTGTTAGTGTTGAAAAACCAGTTTTCGCACTTGTGTTGGTGCAGGAAACCACTTTTGCACTTGTATTAGTGTGGAAAATACACTTTTTGCACTTGTGATAGTGTTGAAAAACCACTTTTCGCACTTGTGTTGGTGCAGGAAACCACTTTTGCACTTGTATTAGTGTGGAAAAAACACTTTTTGCACTTGTGATAGTGTTGAAAAACCACTTTTCGCACTTGTGTTAGTGTTGAAAAAACACTTTTCGCACTTGTATTGGTGCAGGACACCACTTTTCGCACTTGTGTTGGTGCAGGAAACCACTTTTCGCACTTGTGTTAGTGTTGAAAAACAACTTTTCGCACTTGTGTTAGTGTTGAAAAACCACTTTTCGCACTTGTGTTGGTGCAGGAAACCACTTTTGCACTTGTATTAGTGTGGAAAAACCACTTTTCGCACTTGTGTTAGTGTTGAAAAACCACTTTTCGCACTTGTGTTAGTGTTGAAAAACCACTTTTCGCACTTGTGTTGGTGTTGAAAAACCACTTTTCGCACTTGTGTTGGTGCAGGAAACCACTTTTGCACTTGTATTAGTGTGGAAAAAACACTTTTTGCACTTGTGATAGTGTTGAAAAACCACTTTTCGCACTTGTATTAGTGTTGAAAAACCACTTTTCGCACTTGTGTTGGTGCAGGAAACCACTTTTGCACTTGTATTAGTGTGGAAAAAACACTTTTCGCACATGTGTTAGTGTTGAAAAACCACTTTTCGCACTTGTGTTAGAGTTGAAAAACCACTTTTCGCACTTGTGTTAGTGTTGAAAAACCACTTTTAGCACTTGTGTTGGTGCAGGAAACCACTTTTGCACTTGTATTAGTGTGGAAAAAACACTTTTCGCACTTGTGTTAGTGTTGAAAAACCACTTTTCGCACTTGTGTTAGTGTTGAAAAACCAGTTTTCGCACTTGTGTTGGTGCAGGAAACCACTTTTGCACTTGTATTAGTGTGGAAAAAACACTTTTTGCACTTGTGATAGTGTTGAAAAACCACTTTTCGCACTTGTGTTAGTGTTGAAAAACCACTTTTCACACTTGTGTTAGTGTTGAAAAACCACTTTTCGCACTTGTGTTGGTGCAGGAAACCACTTTTGCACTTGTATTAGTGTGGAAAAACCACTTTTCGCACTTGTGTTGGTGCAGGAAACCACTTTTGCACTTGTATTAGTGTGGAAAAAACACTTTTCGCACATGTGTTAGTGTTGAAAAACCACTTTTCGCACTTGTGTTAGAGTTGAAAAACCACTTTTCGCACTTGTGTTAGTGTTGAAAAACCACTTTTAGCACTTGTGTTGGTGCAGGAAACCACTTTTGCACTTGTATTAGTGTGGAAAAAACACTTTTCGCACTTGTGTTAGTGTTGAAAAACCACTTTTCGCACTTGTGTTAGTGTTGAAAAACCAGTTTTCGCACTTGTGTTGGTGCAGGAAACCACTTTTGCACTTGTATTAGTGTGGAAAAAACACTTTTTGCACTTGTGATAGTGTTGAAAAACCACTTTTCGCACTTGTGTTAGTGTTGAAAAACCACTTTTCGCACTTGTGTTAGTGTTGAAAAACCACTTTTCGCACTTGTGTTGGTGCAGGAAACCACTTTTGCACTTGTATTAGTGTGGAAAAACCACTTTTCGCACTTGTGTTGGTGCAGGAAACCACTTTTGCACTTGTCTTAGTGTAGAAAATACACTTTTTGCACTTGTGATAGTGTTGAAAAACCACTTTTCGCACTTGTGTTAGAGTTGAAAAACTACTTTTCGCACTGGTGTTGGTGCAGGAAACCACTTTTGCACTTGTATTAGTGTGGTAAAACCACTTTTCGCACTTGTGTTAGTGTTGAAAAACCACTTTTCGCACTTGTGTTAGTGTTGAAAAACCACTTTTCGCACTTGTGTTGGTGCAGGAAACCACTTTTGCACTTGTATTAGTGTGGAAAAAACACTTTTTGCACTTGTGATAGTGTTGAAAAACCACTTTTCGCACTTGTGTTAGTGTTGAAAAACCACTTTTCGTACTTGTGTTGGTGCAGGAAACCACTTTTGCACTTGTATTAGTGTGTAAAAACCACTTTTAGCACTTGTGTTAGTGTTGAAAAACCACTTTTCGCAGTTGTGTTAGTGTTGAAAAACCACTTTTCGCACTTGTGTTAGTGTTGAAAAACCACTTTTCGCACTTGTGTTGGTGCAGGAAACCACTTTTGCACTTGTATTAGTGTGGAAAAAACACTTTTCGCACTTGTGTTAGTGTTGAAAAACCACTTTTCGCACTTGTGTTAGTGTTGAAAAACCACTTTTCGCACTTATGTTGGTGCAGGAAACCACTTTTGCACTTGTATTAGTGTGGAAAAAACACTTTTTGCACTTGTGATAGTGTTGAAAAACCACTTTTCGCACTTGTGTTGGTGCAGGAAACCACTTTTGCACTTGTATTAGTGTGGAAAAAACACTTTTTGCACTTGTGATAGTGTTGAAAAACCACTTTTCGCACTTGTATTAGTGTTGAAAAACCACTTTTCGCACTTGTGTTGGTGCAGGAAACCACTTTTGCACTTGTATTAGTGTGGAAAAAACACTTTTTGCACTTGTGATAGTGTTGAAAAACCACTTTTCGCACTTGTGTTAGTGTTGAAAAACCACTTTTCGTACTTGTGTTGGTGCAGGAAACCACTTTTGCACTTGTATTAGTGTGTAAAAACCACTTTTAGCACTTGTGTTAGTGTTGAAAAACCACTTTTCGCAGTTGTGTTAGTGTTGAAAAACCACTTTTCGCACTTGTGTTAGTGTTGAAAAACCACTTTTCGCACTTGTGTTGGTGCAGGAAACCACTTTTGCACTTGTATTAGTGTGGAAAAAACACTTTTCGCACTTGTGTTAGTGTTGAAAAACCACTTTTCGCACTTGTGTTAGTGTTGAAAAACCACTTTTCGCACTTATGTTGGTGCAGGAAACCACTTTTGCACTTGTATTAGTGTGGAAAAAACACTTTTTGCACTTGTGATAGTGTTGAAAAACCACTTTTCGCACTTGTGTTGGTGCAGGAAACCACTTTTGCACTTGTATTAGTGTGGAAAAAACACTTTTTGCACTTGTGATAGTGTTGAAAAACCACTTTTGCACTTGTATTAGTGTGGAAAAAACACTTTTCGCACATGTGTTAGTGTTGAAAAACCACTTTTCGCACTTGTGTTAGAGTTGAAAAACCACTTTTCGCACTTGTGTTAGTGTTGAAAAACCACTTTTAGCACTTGTGTTGGTGCAGGAAACCACTTTTGCACTTGTATTAGTGTGGAAAAAACACTTTTCGCACTTGTGTTAGTGTTGAAAAACCACTTTTCGCACTTGTGTTAGTGTTGAAAAACCAGTTTTCGCACTTGTGTTGGTGCAGGAAACCACTTTTACACTTGTATTAGTGTGGAAAAACCACTTTTCGCACTTGTGTTAGTGTTGAAAAACCACTTTTCGCACTTGTGTTAGTGTTGAAAAACCACTTTTCGCACTTGTGTTGGTGCAGGAAACCACTTTTGCACTTGTATTAGTGTGGAAAAAACACTTTTTGCACTTGTGATAGTGTTGAAAAACCACTTTTCGCACTTGTATTAGTGTTGAAAAACCACTTTTCGCACTTGTGTTGGTGCAGGAAACCACTTTTGCACTTGTATTAGTGTGGAAAAAACACTTTTCGCACATGTGTTAGTGTTGAAAAACCACTTTTCGCACTTGTGTTAGAGTTGAAAAACCACTTTTCGCACTTGTGTTAGTGTTGAAAAACCACTTTTAGCACTTGTGTTGGTGCAGGAAACCACTTTTGCACTTGTATTAGTGTGGAAAAAACACTTTTCGCACTTGTGTTAGTGTTGAAAAACCACTTTTCGCACTTGTGTTAGTGTTGAAAAACCAGTTTTCGCACTTGTGTTGGTGCAGGAAACCACTTTTGCACTTGTATTAGTGTGGAAAAAACACTTTTTGCACTTGTGATAGTGTTGAAAAACCACTTTTCGCACTTGTGTTAGTGTTGAAAAACCACTTTTCACACTTGTGTTAGTGTTGAAAAACCACTTTTCGCACTTGTGTTGGTGCAGGAAACCACTTTTGCACTTGTATTAGTGTGGAAAAACCACTTTTCGCACTTGTGTTGGTGCAGGAAACCACTTTTGCACTTGTATTAGTGTGGAAAAAACACTTTTCGCACATGTGTTAGTGTTGAAAAACCACTTTTCGCACTTGTGTTAGAGTTGAAAAACCACTTTTCGCACTTGTGTTAGTGTTGAAAAACCACTTTTAGCACTTGTGTTGGTGCAGGAAACCACTTTTGCACTTGTATTAGTGTGGAAAAAACACTTTTCGCACTTGTGTTAGTGTTGAAAAACCACTTTTCGCACTTGTGTTAGTGTTGAAAAACCAGTTTTCGCACTTGTGTTGGTGCAGGAAACCACTTTTGCACTTGTATTAGTGTGGAAAAAACACTTTTTGCACTTGTGATAGTGTTGAAAAACCACTTTTCGCACTTGTGTTAGTGTTGAAAAACCACTTTTCGCACTTGTGTTAGTGTTGAAAAACCACTTTTCGCACTTGTGTTGGTGCAGGAAACCACTTTTGCACTTGTATTAGTGTGGAAAAACCACTTTTCGCACTTGTGTTGGTGCAGGAAACCACTTTTGCACTTGTCTTAGTGTAGAAAATACACTTTTTGCACTTGTGATAGTGTTGAAAAACCACTTTTCGCACTTGTGTTAGAGTTGAAAAACTACTTTTCGCACTGGTGTTGGTGCAGGAAACCACTTTTGCACTTGTATTAGTGTGGTAAAACCACTTTTCGCACTTGTGTTAGTGTTGAAAAACCACTTTTCGCACTTGTGTTAGTGTTGAAAAACCACTTTTCGCACTTGTGTTGGTGCAGGAAACCACTTTTGCACTTGTATTAGTGTGGAAAAAACACTTTTTGCACTTGTGATAGTGTTGAAAAACCACTTTTCGCACTTGTGTTAGTGTTGAAAAACCACTTTTCGTACTTGTGTTAGTGTTGAAAAACCACTTTTCGCAGTTGTGTTAGTGTTGAAAAACCACTTTTCGCACTTGTGTTAGTGTTGAAAAACCACTTTTCGCACTTGTGTTGGTGCAGGAAACCACTTTTGCACTTGTATTAGTGTGGAAAAAACACTTTTCGCACTTGTGTTAGTGTTGAAAAACCACTTTTCGCACTTGTGTTAGTGTTGAAAAACCACTTTTCGCACTTATGTTGGTGCAGGAAACCACTTTTGCACTTGTATTAGTGTGGAAAAAACACTTTTTGCACTTGTGATAGTGTTGAAAAACCACTTTTCGCACTTGTGTTAGTGTTGAAAAACCACTTTTCGCACTTGTGTTAGTGTTGAAAAACCACTTTTTGCACTTGTGTTGGTGCAGGAAACCACTTTTGCACTTGTATTAGTGTGGAAAAACCACTTTTCGCACTTGTGTTAGTGTTGAAAAACCACATTTCGCACTTGTGTTAGTGTTGAAAAACCACTTTTCGCACTTGTGTTGGTGCAGGAAACCACTTTTGCACTTGTATTAGTGTGGAAAAAACACTTTTTGCACTTGTCATAGTGTTGAAAAACCCCATTTCGCACTTGTGTTAGTGTTGAAAAACCACTTTTCGCACTTGTGTTGGTGCAGGAAACCACTTTTGCACTTGTATTAGTGTGGAAAAAACACTTTTTGCACTTGTGTTAGTGTTGAAAAACCACTTTTCGCACTTGTGTTAGTGTTGAAAAACCAGTTTTCGCACTTGTGTTGGTGCAGGAAACCACTTTTGCACTTGTATTAGTGTGGAAAATACACTTTTTGCACTTGTGATAGTGTTGAAAAACCACTTTTCGCACTTGTGTTGGTGCAGGAAACCACTTTTGCACTTGTATTAGTGTGGAAAAAACACTTTTTGCACTTGTGATAGTGTTGAAAAACCACTTTTCGCACTTGTGTTAGTGTTGAAAAAACACTTTTCGCACTTGTATTGGTGCAGGACACCACTTTTCGCACTTGTGTTGGTGCAGGAAACCACTTTTCGCACTTGTGTTAGTGTTGAAAAACAACTTTTCGCACTTGTGTTAGTGTTGAAAAACCACTTTTCGCACTTGTGTTGGTGCAGGAAACCACTTTTGCACTTGTATTAGTGTGGAAAAACCACTTTTCGCACTTGTGTTAGTGTTGAAAAACCACTTTTCGCACTTGTGTTAGTGTTGAAAAACCACTTTTCGCACTTGTGTTGGTGTTGAAAAACCACTTTTCGCACTTGTGTTGGTGCAGGAAACCACTTTTGCACTTGTATTAGTGTGGAAAAAACACTTTTTGCACTTGTGATAGTGTTGAAAAACCACTTTTCGCACTTGTATTAGTGTTGAAAAACCACTTTTCGCACTTGTGTTGGTGCAGGAAACCACTTTTGCACTTGTATTAGTGTGGAAAAAACACTTTTCGCACATGTGTTAGTGTTGAAAAACCACTTTTCGCACTTGTGTTAGAGTTGAAAAACCACTTTTCGCACTTGTGTTAGTGTTGAAAAACCACTTTTAGCACTTGTGTTGGTGCAGGAAACCACTTTTGCACTTGTATTAGTGTGGAAAAAACACTTTTCGCACTTGTGTTAGTGTTGAAAAACCACTTTTCGCACTTGTGTTAGTGTTGAAAAACCAGTTTTCGCACTTGTGTTGGTGCAGGAAACCACTTTTGCACTTGTATTAGTGTGGAAAAAACACTTTTTGCACTTGTGATAGTGTTGAAAAACCACTTTTCGCACTTGTGTTAGTGTTGAAAAACCACTTTTCACACTTGTGTTAGTGTTGAAAAACCACTTTTCGCACTTGTGTTGGTGCAGGAAACCACTTTTGCACTTGTATTAGTGTGGAAAAACCACTTTTCGCACTTGTGTTGGTGCAGGAAACCACTTTTGCACTTGTATTAGTGTGGAAAAAACACTTTTCGCACATGTGTTAGTGTTGAAAAACCACTTTTCGCACTTGTGTTAGAGTTGAAAAACCACTTTTCGCACTTGTGTTAGTGTTGAAAAACCACTTTTAGCACTTGTGTTGGTGCAGGAAACCACTTTTGCACTTGTATTAGTGTGGAAAAAACACTTTTCGCACTTGTGTTAGTGTTGAAAAACCACTTTTCGCACTTGTGTTAGTGTTGAAAAACCAGTTTTCGCACTTGTGTTGGTGCAGGAAACCACTTTTGCACTTGTATTAGTGTGGAAAAAACACTTTTTGCACTTGTGATAGTGTTGAAAAACCACTTTTCGCACTTGTGTTAGTGTTGAAAAACCACTTTTCGCACTTGTGTTAGTGTTGAAAAACCACTTTTCGCACTTGTGTTGGTGCAGGAAACCACTTTTGCACTTGTATTAGTGTGGAAAAACCACTTTTCGCACTTGTGTTGGTGCAGGAAACCACTTTTGCACTTGTCTTAGTGTAGAAAATACACTTTTTGCACTTGTGATAGTGTTGAAAAACCACTTTTCGCACTTGTGTTAGAGTTGAAAAACTACTTTTCGCACTGGTGTTGGTGCAGGAAACCACTTTTGCACTTGTATTAGTGTGGTAAAACCACTTTTCGCACTTGTGTTAGTGTTGAAAAACCACTTTTCGCACTTGTGTTAGTGTTGAAAAACCACTTTTCGCACTTGTGTTGGTGCAGGAAACCACTTTTGCACTTGTATTAGTGTGGAAAAAACACTTTTTGCACTTGTGATAGTGTTGAAAAACCACTTTTCGCACTTGTGTTAGTGTTGAAAAACCACTTTTCGTACTTGTGTTGGTGCAGGAAACCACTTTTGCACTTGTATTAGTGTGTAAAAACCACTTTTAGCACTTGTGTTAGTGTTGAAAAACCACTTTTCGCAGTTGTGTTAGTGTTGAAAAACCACTTTTCGCACTTGTGTTAGTGTTGAAAAACCACTTTTCGCACTTGTGTTGGTGCAGGAAACCACTTTTGCACTTGTATTAGTGTGGAAAAAACACTTTTCGCACTTGTGTTAGTGTTGAAAAACCACTTTTCGCACTTGTGTTAGTGTTGAAAAACCACTTTTCGCACTTATGTTGGTGCAGGAAACCACTTTTGCACTTGTATTAGTGTGGAAAAAACACTTTTTGCACTTGTGATAGTGTTGAAAAACCACTTTTCGCACTTGTGTTAGTGTTGAAAAACCACTTTTCGCACTTGTGTTAGTGTTGAAAAACCACTTTTTGCACTTGTGTTGGTGCAGGAAACCACTTTTGCACTTGTATTAGTGTGGAAAAACCACTTTTCGCACTTGTGTTAGTGTTGAAAAACCACATTTCGCACTTGTGTTAGTGTTGAAAAACCACTTTTCGCACTTGTGTTGGTGCAGGAAACCACTTTTGCACTTGTATTAGTGTGGAAAAAACACTTTTTGCACTTGTCATAGTGTTGAAAAACCCCATTTCGCACTTGTGTTAGTGTTGAAAAACCACTTTTCGCACTTGTGTTGGTGCAGGAAACCACTTTTGCACTTGTATTAGTGTGGAAAAAACACTTTTTGCACTTGTGTTAGTGTTGAAAAACCACTTTTCGCACTTGTGTTAGTGTTGAAAAACCAGTTTTCGCACTTGTGTTGGTGCAGGAAACCACTTTTGCACTTGTATTAGTGTGGAAAATACACTTTTTGCACTTGTGATAGTGTTGAAAAACCACTTTTCGCACTTGTGTTGGTGCAGGAAACCACTTTTGCACTTGTATTAGTGTGGAAAAAACACTTTTTGCACTTGTGATAGTGTTGAAAAACCACTTTTCGCACTTGTGTTAGTGTTGAAAAAACACTTTTCGCACTTGTATTGGTGCAGGACACCACTTTTCGCACTTGTGTTGGTGCAGGAAACCACTTTTCGCACTTGTGTTAGTGTTGAAAAACAACTTTTCGCACTTGTGTTAGTGTTGAAAAACCACTTTTCGCACTTGTGTTGGTGCAGGAAACCACTCTTGCACTTGTATTAGTGTGGAAAAAACACTTTTCGCACTTGTGTTAGTGTTGAAAAACCACTTTTCGCACTTGTGTTAGTGTTGAAAAACCACTTTTCGCACTTGTGTTGGTGCAGGAAACCACTTTTGCACTTGTGTTAGTGTTGAAAAACCACTTTTCGCACTTGTGTTAGTGTTGAAAAACCACTTTTCGCACTTGTGTTAGTGTTGAAAAACCACTTTTCGCACTTGTGTTGGTGCAGGAAACCACTTTTGCACTTGTGTTAGTGTTGAAAAACCACTTTTCGCACTTGTGTTGGTGCAGGAAACCACTTTTGCACTTGTGTTAGTGTTGAAAACCACTTTTCGCACTTGTGTTGGTGCAGGAAACCACTTTTGCACTTGTATTAGTGTGGAAAATACACTTTTTGCACTTGTGATAGTGTTGAAAAACCACTTTTCGCACTTGTGTTAGTGTTGAAAAACCACTTTTCGCACTTGTGTTAGTGTTGAAAAACCACTTTTCGCACTTGTGTTGGTGCAGGAAACCACTTTTGCACTTGTATTAGTGTGGCAAAACCACTTTTCGCACTTGTGTTAGTGTTGAAAAACCACTTTTCGCACTTGTGTTAGTGTTGAAAAACCACTTTTCGCACTTGTGTTGGTGCAGGAAACCACTTTTGCACTTGTATTAGTGTGGAAATAACACTTTTTGCACTTGTGATAGTGTTGAAAAACCACTTTTCGCACTTGTGTTCGTGTTGAAAAACCACTTTTCGCACTTGTGTTGGTGCAGGAAACCACTTTTGCACTTGTATTAGTGTGGAAAAACCACTTTTCGCACTTGTGTTAGTGTTGAAAAACCACTTTTCGCACTTGTGTTAGTGTTGAAAAACCACTTTTCGCACTTGTGTTGGTGCAGGAAACCACTTTTGCACTTGTATTAGTGTGGAAAAAACACTTTTTGCACTTGTCATAGTGTTGAAAAACCACTTTTCGCACTTGTGTTAGTGTTGAAAAACCACTTTTCGCACTTGTGTTGGTGCAGGAAACCACTTTTGCACTTGTATTAGTGTGGAAAAAACACTTTTTGCACTTGTGATAGTGTTGAAAAACCACTTTTCGCACTTGTGTTAGTGTTGAAAAACCACTTTTCGCACTTGTGTTGGTGCAGGAAACCACTTTTGCACTTGTATTAGTGTGGAAAAACCACTTTTCGCACTTGTGTTAGTGTTGAAAAACCACTTTTCGCACTTGTGTTAGTGTTGAAAAACCACTTTTCGCACTTGTGTTGGTGTTGAAAAACCACTTTTCGCACTTGTGTTGGTGCAGGAAACCACTTTTGCACTTGTATTAGTGTGGAAAAAACACTTTTTGCACTTGTGATAGTGTTGAAAAACCACTTTTCGCACTTGTGTTAGTGTTGAAAAACACTTTTCGCACTTGTGTTAGTGTTGAAAAACCACTTTTGCACTTGTGTTGGTGCAGGAAACCACTTTTGCACTTGTATTAGTGTGGAAAAAACACTTTTTGCACTTGTGATAGTGTTGAAAAACCACTTTTCGCACTTGTGTTAGTGTTGAAAAACCACTTTTCGCACTGGTGTTGGTGCAGGAAACCACTTTTGCACTTGTATTAGTGTGGTAAAACCACTTTTCGCGCTTGTGTTAGTGTTGAAAAACCACTTTTCGCACTTGTGTTAGTGTTGAAAAACCACTTTTCGCACTTGTGTTGGTGCAGGAAACCACTTTTGCACTTGTATTAGTGTGGAAAAAACACTTTTTGCACTTGTGATAGTGTTGAAAAACCACTTTTCGCACTTGTGTTGGTGCAGGAAACCACTTTTGTACTTGTATTAGTGTGGAAAAAACACTTTTCGCACATGTGTTAGTGTTGAAAAACCACTTTTCGCACTTGTGTTAGTGTTGAAAAACCAGTTTTCGCACTTGTGTTGGGGCAGGAAACCACTTTTGCACTTGTATTAGTGTGGAAAATACACTTTTTGCACTTGTGATAGTGTTGAAAAACCACTTTTCGCACTTGTGTTGGTGCAGGAAACCACTTTTCGCACTTGTGTTAGTGTTGAAAAACCACTTTTCGCACTTGTGTTGGTGCAGGAAACCACTTTTGCACTTGTATTAGTGTGGAAAAACCACTTTTCGCACTTTTGTTAGTGTTGAAAAACCACTTTTCGCACTTGTATTAGTGTTGAAAAACCACTTTTCGCACTTGTGTTGGTGCAGGAAACCACTTTTGCACTTGTATTAGTGTGGAAAAAACACTTTTTGCACTTGTGATAGTGTTGAAAAACCACTTTTCGCACTTGTGTTAGTGTTGAAAAACCACTTTTCGCACTTGTGTTGGTGCAGGAAACCACTTTTGCACTTGTATTAGTGTGGAAAATACACTTTTTGCACTTGTGATAGTGTTGAAAAACAACTTTTCGCACTTGTGTTAGTGTTGAAAAACCACTTTTCGCACTTGTGTTGGTGCAGGAAACCACTTTTGCACTTGTATTAGTGTGGCAAAACCACTTTTCGCACTTGTGTTAGTGTTGAAAAACCACTTTTCGCACTTGTGTTAGTGTTGAAAAACCACTTTTCGCACTTGTGTTGGTGCAGGAAACCACTTTTGCACTTGTATTAGTGTGGAAAAAACACTTTTTGCACTTGTGATAGTGTTGAAAAACTTCTTTTTGCACTTGTGTTAGTGTTGAAAAACCACTTTTCGCACTTGTGTTGGTGCAGGAAACCACTTTTGCACTTGTATTAGTGTGGAAAAACCACTTTTCGCACTTGTGTTAGTGTTGAAAAACCACTTTTCGCACTTGTGTTAGTGTTGAAAAACCACTTTTCGCACTTGTGTTGGTGTTGAAAAACCACTTTTCGCACTTGTGTTGGTGCAGGAAACCACTTTTGCACTTGTATTAGTGTGGAAAAAACACTTTTTGCACTTGTGATAGTGTTGAAAAACCACTTTTCGCACTTGTATTAGTGTTGAAAAACCACTTTTCGCACTTGTGTTGGTGCAGGAAACCACTTTTGCACTTGTATTAGTGTGGAAAAACCACTTTTCGCACATGTGTTAGTGTTGAAAAACCACTTTTCGCACTTGTGTTAGAGTTGAAAAACCACTTTTCGCACTTGTGTTAGTGTTGAAAAACCACTTTTAGCACTTGTGTTGGTGCAGGAAACCACTTTTGCACTTGTATTAGTGTGGAAAAAACACTTTTCGCACTTGTGTTAGTGTTGAAAAACCACTTTTCGCACTTGTGTTAGTGTTGAAAAACCAGTTTTCGCACTTGTGTTGGTGCAGGAAACCACTTTTGCACTTGTATTAGTGTGGAAAAAACACTTTTTGCACTTGTGATAGTGTTGAAAAACCACTTTTCGCACTTGTGTTAGTGTTGAAAAACCACTTTTCGCACTTGTGTTAGTGTTGAAAAACCACTTTTCGCACTTGTGTTGGTGCAGGAAACCACTTTTGCACTTGTATTAGTGTGGAAAAACCACTTTTCGCACTTGTGTTGGTGCAGGAAACCACTTTTGCACTTGTCTTAGTGTAGAAAATACACTTTTTGCACTTGTGATAGTGTTGAAAAACCACTTTTCGCACTTGTGTTAGAGTTGAAAAACTACTTTTCGCACTGGTGTTGGTGCAGGAAACCACTTTTGCACTTGTATTAGTGTGGTAAAACCACTTTTCGCACTTGTGTTAGTGTTGAAAAACCACTTTTCGCACTTGTGTTAGTGTTGAAAAACCACTTTTCGCACTTGTGTTGGTGCAGGAAACCACTTTTGCACTTGTATTAGTGTGGAAAAAACACTTTTTGCACTTGTGATAGTGTTGAAAAACCACTTTTCGCACTTGTGTTAGTGTTGAAAAACCACTTTTCGTACTTGTGTTGGTGCAGGAAACCACTTTTGCACTTGTATTAGTGTGTAAAAACCACTTTTAGCACTTGTGTTAGTGTTGAAAAACCACTTTTCGCAGTTGTGTTAGTGTTGAAAAACCACTTTTCGCACTTGTGTTAGTGTTGAAAAACCACTTTTCGCACTTGTGTTGGTGCAGGAAACCACTTTTGCACTTGTATTAGTGTGGAAAAAACACTTTTCGCACTTGTGTTAGTGTTGAAAAACCACTTTTCGCACTTGTGTTAGTGTTGAAAAACCACTTTTCGCACTTATGTTGGTGCAGGAAACCACTTTTGCACTTGTATTAGTGTGGAAAAAACACTTTTTGCACTTGTGATAGTGTTGAAAAACCACTTTTCGCACTTGTGTTAGTGTTGAAAAACCACTTTTCGCACTTGTGTTAGTGTTGAAAAACCACTTTTTGCACTTGTGTTGGTGCAGGAAACCACTTTTGCATTTGTATTAGTGTGGAAAAACCACTTTTCGCACTTGTGTTAGTGTTGAAAAACCACATTTCGCACTTGTGTTAGTGTTGAAAAACCACTTTTCGCACTTGTGTTGGTGCAGGAAACCACTTTTGCACTTGTATTAGTGTGGAAAAAACACTTTTTGCACTTGTCATAGTGTTGAAAAACCCCATTTCGCACTTGTGTTAGTGTTGAAAAACCACTTTTCGCACTTGTGTTGGTGCAGGAAACCACTTTTGCACTTGTATTAGTGTGGAAAAAACACTTTTTGCACTTGTGTTAGTGTTGAAAAACCACTTTTCGCACTTGTGTTAGTGTTGAAAAACCAGTTTTCGCACTTGTGTTGGTGCAGGAAACCACTTTTGCACTTGTATTAGTGTGGAAAATACACTTTTTGCACTTGTGATAGTGTTGAAAAACCACTTTTCGCACTTGTGTTGGTGCAGGAAACCACTTTTGCACTTGTATTAGTGTGGAAAAAACACTTTTTGCACTTGTGATAGTGTTGAAAAACCACTTTTCGCACTTGTGTTAGTGTTGAAAAAACACTTTTCGCACTTGTATTGGTGCAGGACACCACTTTTCGCACTTGTGTTGGTGCAGGAAACCACTTTTCGCACTTGTGTTAGTGTTGAAAAACAACTTTTCGCACTTGTGTTAGTGTTGAAAAACCACTTTTCGCACTTGTGTTGGTGCAGGAAACCACTCTTGCACTTGTATTAGTGTGGAAAAAACACTTTTCGCACTTGTGTTAGTGTTGAAAAACCACTTTTCGCACTTGTGTTAGTGTTGAAAAACCACTTTTCGCACTTGTGTTGGTGCAGGAAACCACTTTTGCACTTGTGTTAGTGTTGAAAAACCACTTTTCGCACTTGTGTTAGTGTTGAAAAACCACTTTTCGCACTTGTGTTAGTGTTGAAAAACCACTTTTCGCACTTGTGTTGGTGCAGGAAACCACTTTTGCACTTGTATTAGTGTGGAAAAAACACTTTTTGCACTTGTGATAGTGTTGAAAAACCACTTTTCGCACTTGTGTTAGTGTTGAAAAACCACTTTTCGCACTTGGGTTGGTGCAGGAAACCACTTTTGCACTTGTGTTAGTGTTGAAAAACCACTTTTCGCACTTGTGTTGGTGCAGGAAACCACTTTTGCACTTGTATTAGTGTGGAAAAAACACTTTTTGCACTTGTGATAGTGTTGAAAAACCACTTTTCGCACTTGTGTTAGTGTTGAAAAACCACTTTTCGCACTGGTGTTGGTGCAGGAAACCACTTTTGCACTTGTATTAGTGTGGTAAAACCACTTTTCGCGCTTGTGTTAGTGTTGAAAAACCACTTTTCGCACTTGTGTTAGTGTTGAAAAACCACTTTTCGCACTTGTGTTGGTGCAGGAAACCACTTTTGCACTTGTATTAGTGTGGAAAAAACACTTTTTGCACTTGTGATAGTGTTGAAAAACCACTTTTCGCACTTGTGTTGGTGCAGGAAACCACTTTTGTACTTGTATTAGTGTGGAAAAAACACTTTTCGCACATGTGTTAGTGTTGAAAAACCACTTTTCGCACTTGTGTTAGTGTTGAAAAACCAGTTTTCGCACTTGTGTTGGGGCAGGAAACCACTTTTGCACTTGTATTAGTGTGGAAAATACACTTTTTGCACTTGTGATAGTGTTGAAAAACCACTTTTCGCACTTGTGCTGGTGCAGGAAACCACTTTTCGCACTTGTGTTAGTGTTGAAAAACCACTTTTCGCACTTGTGTTGGTGCAGGAAACCACTTTTGCACTTGTATTAGTGTGGAAAAAACACTTTTTGCACTTGTCATAGTGTTGAAAAACCCCATTTCACACTTGTGTTAGTGTTGAAAAACCACTTTTCGCACTTGTGTTGGTGCAGGAAACCACTTTTGCACTTGTATTAGTGTGGAAAAAACACTTTTTGCACTTGTGTTAGTGTTGAAAAACCACTTTTCGCACTTGTGTTAGTGTTGAAAAACCAGTTTTCGCACTTGTGTTGGTGCAGGAAACCACTTTTGCACTTGTATTAGTGTGGAAAATACACTTTTTGCACTTGTGATAGTGTTGAAAAACCACTTTTCGCACTTGTGTTGGTGCAGGAAACCACTTTTGCACTTGTATTAGTGTGGAAAAAACACTTTTTGCACTTGTGATAGTGTTGAAAAACCACTTTTCGCACTTGTGTTAGTGTTGAAAAAACACTTTTCGCACTTGTATTGGTGCAGGACACCAATTTTCGCACTTGTGTTGGTGCAGGAAACCACTTTTCGCACTTGTGTTAGTGTTGAAAAACAACTTTTCGCACTTGTGTTAGTGTTGAAAAACCACTTTTCGCACTTGTGTTGGTGCAGGAAACCACTCTTGCACTTGTATTAGTGTGGAAAAAACACTTTTCGCACTTGTGTTAGTGTTGAAAAACCACTTTTCGCACTTGTGTTAGTGTTGAAAAACCACTTTTCGCACTTGTGTTGGTGCAGGAAACCACTTTTGCACTTGTGTTAGTGTTGAAAAACCACTTTTCGCACTTGTGTTAGTGTTGAAAAACCACTTTTCGCACTTGTGTTAGTGTTGAAAAACCACTTTTCGCACTTGTGTTGGTGCAGGAAACCACTTTTGCACTTGTATTAGTGTGGAAAAAACACTTTTTGCACTTGTGATAGTGTTGAAAAACCACTTTTCGCACTTGTGTTAGTGTTGAAAAACCACTTTTCGCACTTGGGTTGGTGCAGGAAACCACTTTTTGCACTTGTGTTAGTGTTGAAAAACCACTTTTCGCACTTGTGTTGGTGCAGGAAACCACTTTTGCACTTGTATTAGTGTGGAAAAAACACTTTTTGCACTTGTGATAGTGTTGAAAAACCACTTTTCACACTTGTGTTAGTGTTGAAAAACCACTTTTCGCACTGGTGTTGGTGCAGGAAACCACTTTTGCACTTGTATTAGTGTGGTAAAACCACTTTTCGCGCTTGTGTTAGTGTTGAAAAACCACTTTTCGCACTTGTGTTAGTGTTGAAAAACCACTTTTCGCACTTGTGTTGGTGCAGGAAACCACTTTTGCACTTGTATTAGTGTGGAAAAAACACTTTTTGCACTTGTGATAGTGTTGAAAAACCACTTTTCGCACTTGTGTTGGTGCAGGAAACCACTTTTGTACTTGTATTAGTGTGGAAAAAACACTTTTCGCACATGTGTTAGTGTTGAAAAACCACTTTTCGCACTTGTGTTAGTGTTGAAAAACCAGTTTTCGCACTTGTGTTGGGGCAGGAAACCACTTTTGCACTTGTATTAGTGTGGAAAATACACTTTTTGCACTTGTGATAGTGTTGAAAAACCACTTTTCGCACTTGTGCTGGTGCAGGAAACCACTTTTCGCACTTGTGTTAGTGTTGAAAAACCACTTTTCGCACTTGTGTTGGTGCAGGAAACCACTTTTGCACTTGTATTAGTGTGGAAAAACCACTTTTCGCACTTTTGTTAGTGTTGAAAAACCACTTTTCGCACTTGTATTAGTGTTGAAAAACCACTTTTCGCACTTGTGTTGGTGCAGGAAACCACTTTTGCACTTGTATTAGTGTGGAAAAAACACTTTTTGCACTTGTGATAGTGTTGAAAAACCACTTTTCGCACTTGTGTTAGTGTTGAAAAACCACTTTTCGCACTTGTGTTGGTGCAGGAAACCACTTTTGCACTTGTATTAGTGTGGAAAATACACTTTTTGCACTTGTGATAGTGTTGAAAAACAACTTTTCGCACTTGTGTTAGTGTTGAAAAACCACTTTTCGCACTTGTGTTGGTGCAGGAAACCACTTTTGCACTTGTATTAGTGTGGCAAAACCACTTTTCGCACTTGTGTTAGTGTTGAAAAACCACTTTTCGCACTTGTGTTAGTGTTGAAAAACCACTTTTCGCACTTGTGTTGGTGCAGGAAACCACTTTTGCACTTGTATTAGTGTGGAAAAAACACTTTTTGCACTTGTGATAGTGTTGAAAAACTTCTTTTTGCACTTGTGTTAGTGTTGAAAAACCACTTTTCGCACTTGTGTTGGTGCAGGAAACCACTTTTGCACTTGTATTAGTGTGGAAAAACCACTTTTCGCACTTGTGTTAGTGTTGAAAAACCACTTTTCGCACTTGTGTTAGTGTTGAAAAACCACTTTTCGCACTTGTGTTGGTGTTGAAAAACCACTTTTCGCACTTGTGTTGGTGCAGGAAACCACTTTTGCACTTGTATTAGTGTGGAAAAAACACTTTTTGCACTTGTGATAGTGTTGAAAAACCACTTTTCGCACTTGTATTAGTGTTGAAAAACCACTTTTCGCACTTGTGTTGGTGCAGGAAACCACTTTTGCACTTGTATTAGTGTGGAAAAACCACTTTTCGCACATGTGTTAGTGTTGAAAAACCACTTTTCGCACTTGTGTTAGAGTTGAAAAACCACTTTTCGCACTTGTGTTAGTGTTGAAAAACCACTTTTAGCACTTGTGTTGGTGCAGGAAACCACTTTTGCACTTGTATTAGTGTGGAAAAAACACTTTTCGCACTTGTGTTAGTGTTGAAAAACCACTTTTCGCACTTGTGTTAGTGTTGAAAAACCAGTTTTCGCACTTGTGTTGGTGCAGGAAACCACTTTTGCACTTGTATTAGTGTGGAAAAAAACACTTTTTGCACTTGTGATAGTGTTGAAAAACCACTTTTCGCACTTGTGTTAGTGTTGAAAAACCACTTTTCGCACTTGTGTTAGTGTTGAAAAACCACTTTTTCGCACTTTTGTTGGTGCAGGAAACCACTTTTGCACTTGTATTAGTGTGGAAAAACCACTTTTCGCACTTGTGTTGGTGCAGGAAACCACTTTTGCACTTGTCTTAGTGTAGAAAATACACTTTTTGCACTTGTGATAGTGTTGAAAAAACCACTTTTTCGCACTTGTGTTAGAGTTGAAAAACTACTTTTCGCACTGGGTGTTGGTGCAGGAAACCACTTTTGCACTTGTATTAGTGTGGTAAAACCACTTTTCGCACTTGTGTTAGTGTTGAAAAACCACTTTTCGCACTTGTGTTAGTGTTGAAAAACCACTTTTCGCACTTGTGTTGGTGCAGGAAACCACTTTTGCACTTGTATTAGTGTGGAAAAAACACTTTTTGCACTTGTGATAGTGTTGAAAAACCACTTTTCGCACTTGTGTTAGTGTTGAAAAAAAACCACTTTTCGTACTTGTGTTGGTGCAGGAAACCACTTTTGCACTTGTATTAGTGTGTAAAAAACCACTTTTAGCACTTGTGTTAGTGTTGAAAAACCACTTTTCGCAGTTGTGTTAGTGTTGAAAAACCACTTTTCGCACTTGTGTTAGTGTTGAAAAACCACTTTTCGCACTTGTGTTGGTGCAGGAAACCACTTTTGCACTTGTATTAGTGTGGAAAAAACACTTTTCGCACTTGTGTTAGTGTTGAAAAACCACTTTTCGCACTTGTGTTAGTGTTGAAAAACCACTTTTCGCACTTATGTTGGTGCAGGAAACCACTTTTGCACTTGTATTAGTGTGGAAAAAAACACTTTTTGCACTTGTGATAGTGTTGAAAAACCACTTTTCGCACTTGTGTTAGTGTTGAAAAACCACTTTTCGCACTTGTGTTAGTGTTGAAAAACCACTTTTTGCACTTGTGTTGGTGCAGGAAACCACTTTTGCACTTGTATTAGTGTGGAAAAACCACTTTTCGCACTTGTGTTAGTGTTGAAAAACCACATTTCGCACTTGTGTTAGTGTTGAAAAACCACTTTTCGCACTTGTGTTGGTGCAGGAAACCACTTTTGCACTTGTATTAGTGTGGAAAAAACACTTTTTGCACTTGTCATAGTGTTGAAAAACCCCATTTCGCACTTGTGTTAGTGTTGAAAAACCACTTTTCGCACTTGTGTTGGTGCAGGAAACCACTTTTGCACTTGTATTAGTGTGGAAAAAACACTTTTTGCACTTGTGTTAGTGTTGAAAAACCACTTTTCGCACTTGTGTTAGTGTTGAAAAACCAGTTTTCGCACTTGTGTTGGTGCAGGAAACCACTTTTGCACTTGTATTAGTGTGGAAAATACACTTTTTGCACTTGTGATAGTGTTGAAAAACCACTTTTCGCACTTGTGTTGGTGCAGGAAACCACTTTTGCACTTGTATTAGTGTGGAAAAACACTTTTGCACTTGTGATAGTGTTGAAAAACCACTTTTCGCACTTGTGTAGTGTTGAAAAAACACTTTTCGCACTTGTATTGGTGCAGGACACCACTTTTCGCACTTGTGTTGGTGCAGGAAACCACTTTTCGCACTTGTGTTAGTGTTGAAAAACAACTTTTCGCACTTGTGTTAGTGTTGAAAAACCACTTTTCGCACTTGTGTTGGTGCAGGAAACCACTCTTGCACTTGTATTAGTGTGGAAAAAACACTTTTCGCACTTGTGTTAGTGTTGAAAAACCACTTTTCGCACTTGTGTTAGTGTTGAAAAACCACTTTTCGCACTTGTGTTGGTGCAGGAAACCACTTTTGCACTTGTGTTAGTGTTGAAAAACCACTTTTCGCACTTGTGTTAGTGTTGAAAAACCACTTTTCGCACTTGTGTTAGTGTTGAAAAACCACTTTTCGCACTTGTGTTGGTGCAGGAAACCACTTTTGCACTTGTATTAGTGTGGAAAAAACACTTTTTGCACTTGTGATAGTGTTGAAAAACCACTTTTCGCACTTGTGTTAGTGTTGAAAAACCACTTTTCGCACTTGGGTTGGTGCAGGAAACCACTTTTGCACTTGTGTTAGTGTTGAAAAACCACTTTTCGCACTTGTGTTGGTGCAGGAAACCACTTTTGCACTTGTATTAGTGTGGAAAAAACACTTTTTGCACTTGTGATAGTGTTGAAAAACCACTTTTCGCACTTGTGTTAGTGTTGAAAAACCACTTTTCGCACTTGTGTTGGTGCAGGAAACCACTTTTGCACTTGTATTAGTGTGGAAAAAACACTTTTTGCACTTGTATTAGTGTGGAAAATACACTTTTTGCACTTGTGATAGTGTTGAAAAACCACTTTTCGCACTTGTGTTAGTGTTGAAAAACCACTTTTCGCACTTGTGTTGGTGCAGGAAACCATTTTTGCACTTGTATTAGTGTGGAAAAACCACTTTTCGCACTTGTGTTAGTGTTGAAAAACCACTTTTCGCACTTGTATTAGTGTTGAAAAACCACTTTTCGCACTTGTGTTGGTGCAGGAAACCACTTTTGCACTTGTATTAGTGTGGAAAAAACACTTTTTGCACTTGTGATAGTGTGGAAAAACCACTTTTCGCACTTGTGTTAGTGTTGAAAACCACTTTTCGCACTTGTGTTGGTGCAGGAAACCACTTTTCGCACTTGTGTTGGTGCAGGAAACCACTTTTGCACTTGTATTAGTGTGGCAAAACCACTTTTCGCACTTGTGTTAGTGTTGAAAAACCACTTTTCGCACTTGTGTTAGTGTTGAAAAACCACTTTTCGCACTTGTGTTGGTGCAGGAAACCACTTTTGCACTTGT
>NW_027619033.1:0-54609 GCF_964187855.1 Myxine glutinosa
GAAAAGTGGTTTTTCAACACCAACACAAGTGCGAAAAGTGTTTTTTCCACACTAATACAAGTGAAAAAGTGGTTTCCTGCACCAACACAAGTGCGAAAAGTGGTTTTTCAACACTAACACAAGTGCGAAAAGTGGTTTTTCAACACTAACACAAGTGTGAAAAGTGGTTTTTCAACACTATCACAAGTGCAAAAAGTGTTTTTTCCACACTAATACAAGTGCAAAAGTGGTTTCCTGCACCAACACAAGTGCGAAAAGTGGTTTTTCAACACTAACACAAGTGCGAAAAGTGGTTTTTCAACACTAACACAAGTGCGAAAAGTGGTTTTTCAACACTAACACAAGTGCGAAAAGTGGTTTTTCAACACTAACACAAGTGCGAAAAGTGGTTTTTCAACACTATCACAAGTGCAAAAAGTGTTTTTTCCACACTAATACAAGTGCAAAAGTGGTTTCCTGCACCAACACAAGTGCGAAAAGTGGTTTTTCAACACTAACACAAGTGCGAAAAGTGTTTTTTCAACACTAACACAAGTGCGAAAAGTGGTTTTTCAACACTAACACAAGTGCGAAAAGTGTTTTTTCCACACTAATACAAGTGCAAAAGTGGTTTCCTGCACCAACACAAGTGCGAAAAGTGGTTTTTCAACACTAACACAAGTGCGAAAAGTGTTTTTTCCACACTAATACAAGTGCAAAAGTGGTTTCCTGCACCAACACAAGTGCGAAAAGTGGTTTTTCAACACCGACACAAGTGCGAAAAGTGGTTTTTCAACACTAACACAAGTGCGAAAAGTGTTTTTTCCACACTAATACAAGTGCAAAAGTGGTTTCCTGCACCAACACAAGTGCGAAAAGTGGTTTTTCAACACTAACACAAGTGCGAAAAGTGGTTTTTCAACACTAACACAAGTGCGAAAAGTGGTTTTTCAACACTAACACAAGTGCGAAAAGTGTTTTTTCCACACTAATACAAGTGCAAAAGTGGTTTCCTGCACCAACACAAGTGCGAAAAGTGGTTTTTCAACACTAACTCAAGTGCGAAAAGTGGTTTTTCAACACTAACACAAGTGCGAAAAGTGGTTTTTCAACACTAACACAAGTGCGAAAAGTGTTTTTTCCACACTAATACAAGTGCAAAAGTGGTTTCCTGCACCAACACAAGTGCGAAAAGTGGTTTTTCAACACTAACACAAGTGCGAAAAGTGGTTTTTCAACACTAACACAAGTGCGAAAAGTGGTTTTTCAACACTAACACAAGTGCGAAAAGTGTTTTTTCCACACTAATACAAGTGCAAAAGTGGTTTCCTGCACCAACACAAGTGCCAAAAGTGATTTTTCAACACTAACACAAGTGCAAAAAGTGGTTTTTCAACACTAACACAAGTGCGAAAAGTGGTTTTTCAACACTAACACAAGTGCGAAAAGTGTTTTTTCCACACTAATACAAGTGCAAAAGTGGTTTCCTGCACCAACACAAGTGCGAAAAGTGGTTTTTCAACACTAACACAAGTGCGAAAAGTGGTTTTTCAACACTAACACAAGAGCGAAAAGTGGTTTTTCAACACTAACACAAGTGCGAAAAGTGTTTTTTCCACACTAATACAACTGCAAAAGTGGTTTCCTGCACTAACACAATTGCAAAAAGTGGTTTTTCAACACTAACACAAGTGCGAAAAGTGGTTTTTCAACACTAACACAAGTGCGAAAAGTGTTTTTTCCACACTAATACAAGTGCAAAAGTGGTTTCCTGCACCAACACAAGTGCGAAAAGTGGTTTTTCAACACTAACACAAGTGCGAAAAGTGGTTTTTCAACACTAACACAAGTGCAAAAAGTGGTTTTTCAACACTAACACAAGTGCAAAAAGTGTTTTTTCCACACTAATACAAGTGCAAATGTGGTTTCCTGCACCAACACAAGTGCGAAAAGTGGTTTTTCAACACTAACACAAGTGTGAAAAGTGGTTTTTCAACACTATCACAAGTGCAAAAAGTGTTTTTTCCACACTAATACAAGTGCAAAAGTGGTTTCCTGCACAACACAAGTGCGAAAAGTGGTTTTTCAACACTAACACAAGTGCGAAAAGTGGTTTTTCAACACTAACACAAGTGCGAAAAGTGGTTTTTCAACACTAACACAAGTGCGAAAAGTGGTTTTTCAACACTAACACAAGTGCGAAAAGTGTTTTTTCCACACTAATAACAAGTGCAAAAGTGGTTTCCTGCACCAACACAAGTGCGAAAAGTGGTTTTTCAAACACTAACACAAGTGCGAAAAGTGTTTTTTCCACACTAATACAAGTGCAAAAGTGGTTTCCTGCACCAACACAAGTGCGAAAAGTGGTTTTTCAACACTAACACAAGTGCGAAAAGTGGTTTTTCAACACTAACACAAGTGTGAAAAGTGGTTTTTCAACACTAACACAAGTGCGAAAAGTGTTTTTTCCACACTAATACAAGTGCAAAAGTGGTTTCCTACACCAACACAAGTGCGAAAAGTGGTTTTTCAACACTAACTCAAGTGCGAAAAGTGGTTTTTCAACACTAACACAAGTGCGAAAAGTGTTTTTTCCACACTAATACAAGTGCAAAAGTGGTTTCCTGCACCAACACAAGTGCGAAAAGTGGTTTTTCAACACTAACACAAGTGCGAAAAGTGGTTTTTCAACACTAACACAAGTGCGAAAAGTGGTTTTTCAACACTGACACAAGTGCGAAAAGTGTTTTTTCCACATTAATACAAGTGCAAAAGTGGTTTCCTGCACCAACACAAGTGCGAAAAGTGATTTTTCAACACTAACACAAGTGCAAAAAGTGGTTTTTCAACACTAACACAAGTGCAAAAGTGTTTTTTCCACACTAATACAAGTGCAAAAGTGGTTTCCTGCACCACACAAGTGCGAAAAGTGGTTTTTCAACACTAACACAAGTGCGAAAAGTGGTTTTTCAACACTAACACAAGTGCGAAAAGTGTTTTTTTCCACACTAATACAAGTGCAAAAGTGGTTTCCTGCACCAACACAAGTGCGAAAAGTGGTTTTTCAACACTAACACAAGTGCGAAAAGTGGTTTTTCAACACTAACACAAGTGCGAAAAGTGGTTTTTCAACACTAACACAAGTGCGAAAAGTGTTTTTTCCACACTAATACAAGTGCAAAAGTGGTTTCCTGCACCAACACAAGTGCGAAAAGTGGTTTTTCAACACTAACACAAGTGCGAAAAGTGGTTTTCAACACTAACACAAGTGCGAAAAGTGGTTTTTCAACACTAACACAAGTGCGAAAAGTGTTTTTTCCACACTAGTACAAGTGCAAATGTGGTTTCCTGCACCAACACAAGTGCGAAAAGTGGTTTTTCAACACTAACACAAGTGCCAAAAGTGTTTTTCAACACTATCACAAGTGCAAAAAGTGTTTTTTCCACACTAATACAAGTGCAAATGTGGTTTCCTGCACCAACACAAGTGCGAAAAGTGGTTTTTCAACACAAAACACAAGTGCAAAAAGTGGTTTTTCAACACTAACACAAGTGCGAAAAGTGGTTTTTCAACACTAACACAAGTGCGAAAAGTGTTTTTTCCACACTAATACAACTGCAAAAGTGGTTTCCTGCACCAACACAAGTGCGAAAAGTGGTTTTTCAACACTAACACAAGTGCGAAAAGTGGTTTTTCAACACTAACACAAGTGTGAAAAGTGGTTTTTCAACACTATCACAAGTGCAAAAAGTGTTTTTTCCACACTAATACAAGTGCAAAAGTGGTTTCCTGCACCAACACAAGTGCGAAAAGTGGTTTTTCAACACTAACACAAGTGCGAAAAGTGGTTTTTCAACACTAACACAAGTGCGAAAAGTGGTTTTTCAACACTAACACAAGTGCGAAAAGTGGTTTTTCAACACTAACACAAGTGCGAAAAGTGGTTTTTCAACACTATCACAAGTGCAAAAAGTGTTTTTTCCACACTAATACAAGTGCAAAAGTGGTTTCCTGCACCAACACAAGTGCGAAAAGTGGTTTTTCAACACTAACACAAGTGCGAAAAGTGTTTTTTCAACACTAACACAAGTGCGAAAAGTGGTTTTTCAACACTAACACAAGTGCGAAAAGTGTTTTTTCCACACTAATACAAGTGCAAAAGTGGTTTCCTGCACCAACACAAGTGCGAAAAGTGGTTTTTCAACACTAACACAAGTGCGAAAAGTGTTTTTTCCACACTAATACAAGTGCAAAAGTGGTTTCCTGCACCAACACAAGTGCGAAAAGTGGTTTTTCAACACCGACACAAGTGCGAAAAGTGGTTTTTCAACACTAACACAAGTGCGAAAAGTGTTTTTTCCACACTAATACAAGTGCAAAAGTGGTTTCCTGCACCAACACAAGTGCGAAAAGTGGTTTTTCAACACTAACACAAGTGCGAAAAGTGGTTTTTCAACACTAACACAAGTGCGAAAAGTGGTTTTTCAACACTAACACAAGTGCGAAAAGTGTTTTTTCCACACTAATACAAGTGCAAAAGTGGTTTCCTGCACCAACACAAGTGCGAAAAGTGGTTTTTCAACACTAACTCAAGTGCGAAAAGTGGTTTTTCAACACTAACACAAGTGCGAAAAGTGGTTTTCAACACTAACACAAGTGCGAAAAGTGTTTTTTTCCACACTAATACAAGTGCAAAAGTGGTTTCCTGCACCAACACAAGTGCGAAAAGTGGTTTTTCAACACTAACACAAGTGCGAAAAGTGGTTTTTCAACACTAACACAAGTGCGAAAAGTGGTTTTTCAACACTAACACAAGTGCGAAAAGTGTTTTTTCCACACTAATACAAGTGCAAAAGTGGTTTCCTGCACCAACACAAGTGCCAAAAGTGATTTTTCAACACTAACACAAGTGCAAAAAGTGGTTTTTCAACACTAACACAAGTGCGAAAAGTGGTTTTTCAACACTAACACAAGTGCGAAAAGTGTTTTTTCCACACTAATACAAGTGCAAAAGTGGTTTCCTGCACCAACACAAGTGCGAAAAGTGGTTTTTCAACACTAACACAAGTGCGAAAAGTGGTTTTTCAACACTAACACAAGAGCGAAAAGTGGTTTTTCAACACTAACACAAGTGCGAAAAGTGTTTTTTCCACACTAATACAACTGCAAAAGTGGTTTCCTGCACTAACACAATTGCAAAAAGTGGTTTTTCAACACTAACACAAGTGCGAAAAGTGGTTTTTCAACACTAACACAAGTGCGAAAAGTGTTTTTTCCACACTAATACAAGTGCAAAAGTGGTTTCCTGCACCAACACAAGTGCGAAAAGTGGTTTTTCAACACTAACACAAGTGCGAAAAGTGGTTTTTCAACACTAACACAAGTGCAAAAAGTGGTTTTTCAACACTAACACAAGTGCAAAAAGTGTTTTTTCCACACTAATACAAGTGCAAATGTGGTTTCCTGCACCAACACAAGTGCGAAAAGTGGTTTTTCAACACTAACACAAGTGTGAAAAGTGGTTTTTCAACACTATCACAAGTGCAAAAAGTGTTTTTTCCACACTAATACAAGTGCAAAAGTGGTTTCCTGCACCAACACAAGTGCGAAAAGTGGTTTTTCAACACTAACACAAGTGCGAAAAGTGGTTTTTCAACACTAACACAAGTGCGAAAAGTGGTTTTTCAACACTAACACAAGTGCGAAAAGTGGTTTTTCAACACTAACACAAGTGCGAAAAGTGTTTTTTCCACACTAATACAAGTGCAAAAGTGGTTTCCTGCACCAACACAAGTGCGAAAAGTGGTTTTTCAACACTAACACAAGTGCGAAAAGTGGTTTTTCAACACTAACACAAGTGTGAAAAGTGGTTTTTCAACACTAACACAAGTGCGAAAAGTGTTTTTTCCACACTAATACAAGTGCAAAAGTGGTTTCCTACACCAACACAAGTGCGAAAAGTGGTTTTTCAACACTAACTCAAGTGCGAAAAGTGGTTTTTCAACACTAACACAAGTGCGAAAAGTGTTTTTTCCACACTAATACAAGTGCAAAAGTGGTTTCCTGCACCAACACAAGTGCGAAAAGTGGTTTTTCAACACTAACACAAGTGCGAAAAGTGGTTTTTCAACACTAACACAAGTGCGAAAAGTGGTTTTTCAACACTGACACAAGTGCGAAAAGTGTTTTTTCCACATTAATACAAGTGCAAAAGTGGTTTCCTGCACCAACACAAGTGCGAAAAGTGATTTTTCAACACTAACACAAGTGCAAAAAGTGGTTTTTCAACACTAACACAAGTGCAAAAAGTGTTTTTTCCACACTAATACAAGTGCAAAAGTGGTTTCCTGCACCACACAAGTGCGAAAAGTGGTTTTTCAACACTAACACAAGTGCGAAAAGTGGTTTTTCAACACTAACACAAGTGCGAAAAGTGTTTTTTCCACACTAATACAAGTGCAAAAGTGGTTTCCTGCACCAACACAAGTGCGAAAAGTGGTTTTTCAACACTAACACAAGTGCGAAAAGTGGTTTTTCAACACTAACACAAGTGCGAAAAGTGGTTTTTCAACACTAACACAAGTGCGAAAAGTGTTTTTTCCACACTAATACAAGTGCAAAAGTGGTTTCCTGCACCAACACAAGTGCGAAAAGTGGTTTTTCAACACTAACACAAGTGCGAAAAGTGGTTTTTCAACACTAACACAAGTGCGAAAAGTGGTTTTTCAACACTAACACAAGTGCGAAAAGTGTTTTTTCCACACTAGTACAAGTGCAAATGTGGTTTCCTGCACCAACACAAGTGCGAAAAGTGGTTTTTCAACACTAACACAAGTGCCAAAAGTGGTTTTTCAACACTATCACAAGTGCAAAAAGTGTTTTTTCCACACTAATACAAGTGCAAATGTGGTTTCCTGCACCAACACAAGTGCGAAAAGTGGTTTTTCAACACAAACACAAGTGCAAAAAGTGGTTTTTCAACACTAACACAAGTGCGAAAAGTGGTTTTTCAACACTAACACAAGTGCGAAAAGTGTTTTTTCCACACTAATACAACTGCAAAAGTGGTTTCCTGCACCAACACAAGTGCAAAAAGTGGTTTTTCAACACTAACACAAGTGCGAAAAGTGGTTTTTCCACACTAATACAAGTGCAAAAGTGGTTTCCTGCACCAACACAAGTGCGAAAAGTGGTTTTTCAACACTAACACAAGTGCGAAAAGTGGTTTTTCAACACTAACACAAGTGCAAAAAGTGTTTTTTCCACACTAATACAAGTGCAAATGTGGTTTCCTGCACCAACACAAGTGCGAAAAGTGGTTTTTCAACACTAACACAAGTGCGAAAAGTGGTTTTTCAACACTAACACAAGTGCCAAAAGTGGTTTTTCAACACTATCACAAGTGCAAAAAGTGTTTTTTCCACACTAATACAAGTGCAAATGTGGTTTCCTGCACCAACACAAGTGCGAAAAGTGGTTTTTCAACACTAACACAAGTGCGAAAAGTGGTTTTTCAACACTAACACAAGTGCGAAAAGTGGTTTTTCAACACTAACACAAGTGCGAAAAGTGTTTTTTCCACACTAATACAAGTGCAAAAGTGGTTTCCTGCACCAACACAAGTGCGAAAAGTGGTTTTTCAACACTAACACAAGTGCGAAAAGTGGTTTTTCACCACTAACACAACTGCGAAAAGTGGTTTTTCAACACTAACACAAGTGCGAAAAGTGTTTTTTCCACACTAATACAAGTGCAAAAGTGGTTTCCTGCATCAACACAAGTGCGAAAAGAGGTTTTTCAACACTAACACAAGTGCGAAAAGTGATTTTTCAACACTAACACAAGTGCGAAAAGTGTTTTTCTACACTAATACAAGTGCAAAAGTGGTTTCCTGCACCAACACAAGTGCGAAAAGTGATTTTTCAACACTAACACAAGTGCGAAAAGTGGTTTTTCAACACTAACACAAGTGCGAAAAGTGTTTTTTCCACACTAATACAAGTGCAAAAGTGGTTTCCTGCACCAACACAAGTGCGAAAAGTGGTTTTTCAACACTAACACCAGTGCGAAAAGTGGTTTTTCAACACTAACACAAGTGCGAAAAGTGGTTTTTCAACACCAACACAAGTGCGAAAAGTGTTTTTTCCACACTAATACAAGTGAAAAAGTGGTTTCCTGCACCAACACAAGTGCGAAAAGTGGTTTTTCAACACTAACACAAGTGCGAAAAGTGGTTTTTCAACACTAACACAAGTGTGAAAAGTGGTTTTTCAACACTATCACAAGTGCAAAAAGTGTTTTTTCCACACTAATACAAGTGCAAAAGTGGTTTCCTGCACCAACACAAGTGCGAAAAGTGGTTTTTCAACACTAACACAAGTGCGAAAAGTGGTTTTTCAACACTAACACAAGTGCGAAAAGTGGTTTTTCAACACTAACACAAGTGCGAAAAGTGGTTTTTCAACACTAACACAAGTGCGAAAAGTGGTTTTTCAACACTATCACAAGTGCAAAAAGTGTTTTTTCCACACTAATACAAGTGCAAAAGTGGTTTCCTGCACCAACACAAGTGCGAAAAGTGGTTTTTCAACACTAACACAAGTGCGAAAAGTGTTTTTTCAACACTAACACAAGTGCGAAAAGTGGTTTTTCAACACTAACACAAGTGCGAAAAGTGTTTTTTCCACACTAATACAAGTGCAAAAGTGGTTTCCTGCACCAACACAAGTGCGAAAAGTGGTTTTTCAACACTAACACAAGTGCGAAAAGTGTTTTTTCCACACTAATACAAGTGCAAAAGTGGTTTCCTGCACCAACACAAGTGCGAAAAGTGGTTTTTCAACACCGACACAAGTGCGAAAAGTGGTTTTTCAACACTAACACAAGTGCGAAAAGTGTTTTTTCCACACTAATACAAGTGCAAAAGTGGTTTCCTGCACCAACACAAGTGCGAAAAGTGGTTTTTCAACACTAACACAAGTGCGAAAAGTGGTTTTTCAACACTAACACAAGTGCGAAAAGTGGTTTTTCAACACTAACACAAGTGCGAAAAGTGTTTTTTCCACACTAATACAAGTGCAAAAGTGGTTTCCTGCACCAACACAAGTGCGAAAAGTGGTTTTTCAACACTAACTCAAGTGCGAAAAGTGGTTTTTCAACACTAACACAAGTGCGAAAAGTGGTTTTTCAACACTAACACAAGTGCGAAAAGTGTTTTTTCCACACTAATACAAGTGCAAAAGTGGTTTCCTGCACCAACACAAGTGCGAAAAGTGGTTTTTCAACACTAACACAAGTGCGAAAAGTGGTTTTTCAACACTAACACAAGTGCGAAAAGTGGTTTTTCAACACTAACACAAGTGCGAAAAGTGTTTTTTCCACACTAATACAAGTGCAAAAGTGGTTTCCTGCACCAACACAAGTGCCAAAAGTGATTTTTCAACACTAACACAAGTGCAAAAAGTGGTTTTTCAACACTAACACAAGTGCGAAAAGTGGTTTTTCAACACTAACACAAGTGCGAAAAGTGTTTTTTCCACACTAATACAAGTGCAAAAGTGGTTTCCTGCACCAACACAAGTGCGAAAAGTGGTTTTTCAACACTAACACAAGTGCGAAAAGTGGTTTTTCAACACTAACACAAGAGCGAAAAGTGGTTTTTCAACACTAACACAAGTGCGAAAAGTGTTTTTTCCACACTAATACAACTGCAAAAGTGGTTTCCTGCACTAACACAATTGCAAAAAGTGGTTTTTCAACACTAACACAAGTGCGAAAAGTGGTTTTTCAACACTAACACAAGTGCGAAAAGTGTTTTTTCCACACTAATACAAGTGCAAAAGTGGTTTCCTGCACCAACACAAGTGCGAAAAGTGGTTTTTCAACACTAACACAAGTGCGAAAAGTGGTTTTTCAACACTAACACAAGTGCAAAAAGTGGTTTTTCAACACTAACACAAGTGCAAAAAGTGTTTTTTCCACACTAATACAAGTGCAAATGTGGTTTCCTGCACCAACACAAGTGCGAAAAGTGGTTTTTCAACACTAACACAAGTGTGAAAAGTGGTTTTTCAACACTATCACAAGTGCAAAAAGTGTTTTTTCCACACTAATACAAGTGCAAAAGTGGTTTCCTGCACCAACACAAGTGCGAAAAGTGGTTTTTCAACACTAACACAAGTGCGAAAAGTGGTTTTTCAACACTAACACAAGTGCGAAAAGTGGTTTTTCAACACTAACACAAGTGCGAAAAGTGGTTTTTCAACACTAACACAAGTGCGAAAAGTGTTTTTTCCACACTAATACAAGTGCAAAAGTGGTTTCCTGCACCAACACAAGTGTGAAAAGTGGTTTTTCAACACTAACACAAGTGCGAAAAGTGTTTTTTCCACACTAATACAAGTGCAAAAGTGGTTTCCTGCACCAACACAAGTGCGAAAAGTGGTTTTTCAACACTAACACAAGTGCGAAAAGTGGTTTTTCAACACTAACACAAGTGCGAAAAGTGGTTTTTCAACACTAACACAAGTGCGAAAAGTGTTTTTTCCACACTAATACAAGTGCAAAAGTGGTTTCCTACACCAACACAAGTGCGAAAAGTGGTTTTTCAACACTAACTCAAGTGCGAAAAGTGGTTTTTCAACACTAACACAAGTGCGAAAAGTGTTTTTTCCACACTAATACAAGTGCAAAAGTGGTTTCCTGCACCAACACAAGTGCGAAAAGTGGTTTTTCAACACTAACACAAGTGCGAAAAGTGGTTTTTCAACACTAACACAAGTGCGAAAAGTGGTTTTTCAACACTGACACAAGTGCGAAAAGTGTTTTTTCCACATTAATACAAGTGCAAAAGTGGTTTCCTGCACCAACACAAGTGCGAAAAGTGATTTTTCAACACTAACACAAGTGCAAAAAGTGGTTTTTCAACACTAACACAAGTGCAAAAAGTGTTTTTTCCACACTAATACAAGTGCAAAAGTGGTTTCCTGCACCACACAAGTGCGAAAAGTGGTTTTTCAACACTAACACAAGTGCGAAAAGTGGTTTTTCAACACTAACACAAGTGCGAAAAGTGTTTTTTCCACACTAATACAAGTGCAAAAGTGGTTTCCTGCACCAACACAAGTGCGAAAAGTGGTTTTTCAACACTAACACAAGTGCGAAAAGTGGTTTTTCAACACTAACACAAGTGCGAAAAGTGGTTTTTCAACACTAACACAAGTGCGAAAAGTGTTTTTTCCACACTAATACAAGTGCAAAAGTGGTTTCCTGCACCAACACAAGTGCGGAAAGTGGTTTTTCAACACTAACTCAAGTGCGAAAAGTGGTTTTTCAACACTAACACAATTGCGAAAAGTGGTTTTTCAACACTAACACAAGTGCGAAAAGTGTTTTTTCCACACTAATACAAGTGCAAAAGTGGTTTCCTGCACCAACACAAGTGCGAAAAGTGGTTTTTCAACACTAACATAAGTGCGAAAAGTGGTTTTTCAACACTAACACAAGTGCGAAAAGTGTTTTTTCCACACTAATACAAGTGCAAAAGTGGTTTCCTGCACCAACACAAGTGCGAAAAGTGATTTTTCAACACTAACACAAGTGCAAAAAGTGGTTTTTCAACACTAACACAAGTGCAAAAAGTGTTTTTTCCACACTAATACAAGTGCAAATGTGGTTTCCTGCACCAACACAAGTGCGAAAAGTGGTTTTTCAACACTAACACAAGTGCGATAAGTGGTTTTTCCACACTAATACAAGTGCAAATGTGGTTTCCTGCACCAACACAAGTGCGAAAAGTGATTTTTCAACACTAACACAAGTGCAAAAAGTGGTTTTTCAACACTAACACAAGTGCAAAAAGTGTTTTTTCCACACTAATACAAGTGCAAATGTGGTTTCCTGCACCAACACAAGTGCAAAAAGTGGTTTTTCAACACTAACACAAGTGCAAAAAGTGTTTTTTCCACACTAATACAAGTGCAAATGTGGTTTCCTGCACCAACACAAGTGCGAAAAGTGGTTTTTCAACACTAACACAAGTGCGATAAGTGGTTTTTCAACACTAACACAAGTGCCAAAAGTGGTTTTTCAACACTATCACAAGTGCAAAAAGTGTTTTTTCCACACTAATACAAGTGCAAATGTGGTTTCCTGCACCAACACAAGTGCGAAAAGTGGTTTTTCAACACTAACACAAGTGCGAAAAGTGTTTTTTCCACACTAATACAACTGCAAAAGTGGTTTCCTGCACGAACACAAGTGTGAAAAGTGGTTTTTCAACACTAACACAAGTGCGAAAAGTGGTTTTTCAACACTAACACAAGTGCGAAAAGTGTTTTTTCCACACTAATACAAGTGCAAAAGTGGTTTCCTGCACCAACACAAGTGCGAAAAGTGGTTTTTCAACACTAACACAAGTGCGAAAAGTGGTTTTTCAACACTAACACAAGTGCGAAAAGTGGTTTTTCAACACTAATACAAGTGCAAAAGTGGTTTCCTGCACCAACACAAGTGCAAAAAGTGGTTTTTCAACACTAACACAAGTGTGAAAAGTGGTTTTTCAACACTAACACAACTGCGAAAAGTGGTTTTTCAACACTAACACAAGTGCGAAAAGTGTTTTTTCCACACTAATACAAGTGCAAAAGTGGTTTCCTGCACCAACACAAGTGTGAAAAGAGGCTTTTCAACACTAACACAGGTGCGAAAAGTGATTTTTCAACACTAACAAGTGCGAAAAGTGTTTTTCCACACTAATACAAGTGCAAAAGTGGTTTCCTGCACCAACACAAGTGCGAAAAGTGTTTTTTCAACACTAACACAAGTGCGAAAAGTGGTTTTTCAACACTAACACAAGTGCGAAAAGTGTTTTTTCCACACTAATACAAGTGCAAAAGTTGTTTCCTGCACCAACACAAGTGCGAAAAGTGGTTTTTCAACACTAACACAAGTGCGAAAAGTGGTTTTTCAACACTAACACAAGTGCGAAAAGTGGTTTTTCAACACCAACACAAGTGCGAAAAGTGTTTTTTCCACACTAATACAAGTGAAAAAGTGGTTTCCTGCACCAACACAAGTGCAAAAAGTGGTTTTTCAACACTAACACAAGTGCGAAAAGTGGTTTTTCAACACTAACACAAGTGTGAAAAGTGGTTTTTCAACACTATCACAAGTGCAAAAAGTGTTTTTTCCACACTAATACAAGTGCAAAAGTGGTTTCCTGCACCAACACAAGTGCGAAAAGTGGTTTTTCAACACTAACACAAGTGCGAAAAGTGTTTTTTCCACACTAATACAAGTGCAAAAGTGGTTTCCTGCACCAACACAAGTGCGAAAAGTGGTTTTTCAACACTAACACAAGTGCGAAAAGTGTTTTTTCCACACTAATACAAGTGCAAAAGTGGTTTCCTGCACCAACACAAGTGCGAAAAGTGGTTTTTCAACACTAACACAAGTGCGAAAAGTGGTTTTTCAACACTAACACAAGTGCGAAAAGTGGTTTTTCAACACTAACACAAGTGCGAAAAGTGTTTTTTCCACACTAATACAAGTGCAAAAGTGGTTTCCTACACCAACACAAGTGCGAAAAGTGGTTTTTCAACACTAACTCAAGTGCGAAAAGTGGTTTTTCAACACTAACACAAGTGCGAAAAGTGTTTTTTCCACACTAATACAAGTGCAAAAGTGGTTTCCTGCACCAACACAAGTGCGAAAAGTGGTTTTTCAACACTAACACAAGTGCGAAAAGTGGTTTTTCAACACTAACACAAGTGCGAAAAGTGGTTTTTCAACACTAACACAAGTGCGAAAAGTGTTTTTTCCACACTAATACAAGTGCAAAAGTGGTTTCCTGCACCAACACAAGTGCGAAAAGTGATTTTTCAACACTAACACAAGTGCAAAAAGTGGTTTTTCAACACTAACACAAGTGCAAAAAGTGTTTTTTCCACACTAATACAAGTGCAAAAGTGGTTTCCTGCACCACACAAGTGCGAAAAGTGGTTTTTCAACACTAACACAAGTGCGAAAAGTGGTTTTTCAACACTAACACAAGTGCGAAAAGTGTTTTTTCCACACTAATACAAGTGCAAAAGTGGTTTCCTGCACCAACACAAGTGCGAAAAGTGGTTTTTCAACACTAACACAAGTGCGAAAAGTGGTTTTTCAACACTAACACAAGTGCGAAAAGTGGTTTTTCAACACTAACACAAGTGCGAAAAGTGTTTTTTCCACACTAATACAAGTGCAAAAGTGGTTTCCTGCACCAACACAAGTGCGAAAAGTGGTTTTTCAACACTAACTCAAGTGCGAAAAGTGGTTTTTCAACACTAACACAATTGCGAAAAGTGGTTTTTCAACACTAACACAAGTGCGAAAAGTGTTTTTTCCACACTAATACAAGTGCAAAAGTGGTTTCCTGCACCAACACAAGTGCGAAAAGTGGTTTTTCAACACTAACACAAGTGCGAAAAGTGGTTTTTCAACACTAACACAAGTGCGAAAAGTGGTTTTTCAACACTAACACAAGTGCGAAAAGTGTTTTTTCCACACTAATACAAGTGCAAAAGTGGTTTCCTGCACCAACACAAGTGCGAAAAGTGATTTTTCAACACTAACACAAGTGCAAAAAGTGGTTTTTCAACACTAACACAAGTGCAAAAAGTGTTTTTTCCACACTAATACAAGTGCAAATGTGGTTTCCTGCACCAACACAAGTGCGAAAAGTGGTTTTTCAACACTAACACAAGTGCGAAAAGTGGTTTTTCAACACTAACACAAGTGCGAAAAGTGGTTTTTCAACACTAACACAAGTGTGAAAAGTGTTTTTTCCACACTAATACAACTGCAAAAGTGGTTTCCTGCACCAACACAAGTGCGAAAAGTGGTTTTTCAACACTAACACAAGTGCGAAAAGTTGTTTTTCAACACTAACACAAGTGCGAAAAGTGTTTTTTCCACCCTAATACAAGTGCAAAAGTGGTTTCCTGCAACAACACAAGTGCGAAAAGTGGTTTTTCAACACTAACACAAGTGCGAAAAGTGGTTTTTCATCACTAACACAAGTGCGAAAAGTGGTTTTTCAACACTAACACAAGTGCGAAAAGTGTTTTTTCCACACTATCACAAGTGCGAAAAGTGTTTTTTCCACACTAATACAAGTGCAAAAGTGGTTTCCTGCACCAACACAAGTGCGAAAAGTGGTTTTTCAACACTAACACAAGTGCGAAAAGTGGTTTTTCATCACTAACACAAGTGTGAAAAGTGATTTTTCAACACTAACACAAGTGCGAAAAGTGTTGTTTCCACACTATCACAAGTGCGAAAAGTGTTTTTTCCACACTAATACAAGTGCAAAAGTGGTTTCCTGCACCAACACAAGTGCGAAAAGTGGTTTTTCAACACTAACACAAGTGCGAAAAGTGGTTTTTCAACACTAACACAAGTGCGAAAAGTGTTTTTTCCACACTAATACAAGTGCAAAAGTGGTTTCCTGCACCAACACAAGTGCGAAAAGTGATTTTTCAACACTAACACAAGTGCAAAAAGTGGTTTTTCAACACTAACACAAGTGCGAAAAGTGGTTTTTCAACACTAACACAAGTGCGAAAAGTGTTTTTTCCACACTAATACAAGTGCAAAAGTGGTTTCCTGCACCAACACAAGTGCGAAAAGTGGTTTTTCAACACTAACACAAGTGCGAAAAGTGGTTTTTCATCACTAACACAAGTGCGAAAAGTGGTTTTTCAACAATAACACAAGTGCGAAAAGTGTTTTTTCCACACTAATACAAGTGCAAAATTGGTTTCCTGCACCAACACAAGTGCGAAAAGTGGTTTTTCAACACTAACACAAGTGCGAAAAGTGGTTTTTCAACACTAACACAAGTGCGAAAAGTGGTTTTTCAACACTATCACAAGTGCAAAAAGTGTTTTTTCCACACTAATACAAGCGCAAAAGTGGTTTCCTGCACCAACACAAGTGCGAAAAGTGGTTTTTCAACACTAACACAAGTGCGAAAAGTGGTTTTTCAACACTAACACAAGTGCGAAAAGTGGTTTTTCAACACTAACACAAGTGCGAAATGTGTTTTTTCCACACTAGTACAAGTGCAAATGTGGTTTCCTGCACCAACACAAGTGCGAAAAGTGGTTTTTCAACACTAACACAAGTGCCAAAAGTGGTTTTTCAACACTATCACAAGTGCAAAAAGTGTTTTTTCCACACTAATACAAGTGCAAATGTGGTTTCCTGCACCAACACAAGTGCGAAAAGTGGTTTTTCAACACAAACACAAGTGCAAAAAGTGGTTTTTCAACACTAACACAAGTGCGAAAAGTGGTTTTTCAACACTAACACAAGTGCGAAAAGTGTTTTTTCCACACTAATACAACTGCAAAAGTGGTTTCCTGCACCAACACAAGTGCAAAAAGTGGTTTTTCAACACTAACACAAGTGCGAAAAGTGGTTTTTCCACACTAATACAAGTGCAAAAGTGGTTTCCTGCACCAACACAAGTGCGAAAAGTGGTTTTTCAACACTAACACAAGTGCGAAAAGTGGTTTTTCAACACTAACACAAGTGCAAAAAGTGTTTTTTCCACACTAATACAAGTGCAAATGTGGTTTCCTGCACCAACACAAGTGCGAAAAGTGGTTTTTCAACACTAACACAAGTGCGAAAAGTGGTTTTTCAACACTAACACAAGTGCCAAAAGTGGTTTTTCAACACTATCACAAGTGCAAAAAGTGTTTTTTCCACACTAATACAAGTGCAAATGTGGTTTCCTGCACCAACACAAGTGCGAAAAGTGGTTTTTCAACACTAACACAAGTGCGAAAAGTGGTTTTTCAACACTAACACAAGTGCGAAAAGTGGTTTTTCAACACTAACACAAGTGCGAAAAGTGTTTTTTCCACACTAATACAAGTGCAAAAGTGGTTTCCTGCACCAACACAAGTGCGAAAAGTGGTTTTTCAACACTAACACAAGTGCGAAAAGTGGTTTTTCACCACTAACACAACTGCGAAAAGTGGTTTTTCAACACTAACACAAGTGCGAAAAGTGTTTTTTCCACACTAATACAAGTGCAAAAGTGGTTTCCTGCATCAACACAAGTGCGAAAAGAGGTTTTTCAACACTAACACAAGTGCGAAAAGTGATTTTTCAACACTAACACAAGTGCGAAAAGTGTTTTTCTACACTAATACAAGTGCAAAAGTGGTTTCCTGCACCAACACAAGTGCGAAAAGTGATTTTTCAACACTAACACAAGTGCGAAAAGTGGTTTTTCAACACTAACACAAGTGCGAAAAGTGTTTTTTCCACACTAATACAAGTGCAAAAGTGGTTTCCTGCACCAACACAAGTGCGAAAAGTGGTTTTTCAACACTAACACAAGTGCGAAAAGTGGTTTTTCAACACTAACACAAGTGCGAAAAGTGGTTTTTCAACACCAACACAAGTGCGAAAAGTGTTTTTTCCACACTAATACAAGTGAAAAAGTGGTTTCCTGCACCAACACAAGTGCGAAAAGTGGTTTTTCAACACTAACACAAGTGCGAAAAGTGGTTTTTCAACACTAACACAAGTGTGAAAAGTGGTTTTTCAACACTATCACAAGTGCAAAAAGTGTTTTTTCCACACTAATACAAGTGCAAAAGTGGTTTCCTGCACCAACACAAGTGCGAAAAGTGGTTTTTCAACACTAACACAAGTGCGAAAAGTGGTTTTTCAACACTAACACAAGTGCGAAAAGTGGTTTTTCAACACTAACACAAGTGCGAAAAGTGGTTTTTCAACACTAACACAAGTGCGAAAAGTGGTTTTTCAACACTATCACAAGTGCAAAAAGTGTTTTTTCCACACTAATACAAGTGCAAAAGTGGTTTCCTGCACCAACACAAGTGCGAAAAGTGGTTTTTCAACACTAACACAAGTGCGAAAAGTGTTTTTTCAACACTAACACAAGTAGTGTAATAATGTTGCTTCTGGGACACCTCCGTTTAACATGGGAAATCCCTATCTAATGTCATTTACCCCCTTGTCTTTTTCAAAAATCATAAACACCTCTATTTCTCCCACCCTCATCTTTATGAACCTTTTGTCTGTAGTACCTATCCTTAATGTTGTTCATTAGACCACTCAAACACTACAAATATTTGTTTTCTCTTATAGACCTATCATCCTTCTTCTACATATCATCTGGCAGATTAATCTTTGACCCATTCACTTCCATATTAATTCTTTCCCTCCCTCATTGCCCCTAAACACCTATATTTCTCTCACCCTGTTCTTTACGAACCTTCTAACCTTTTGACATGTTATCCTTATTCATTAGACCACTTAAACACCTGTGATCCTTCTGACCTCATGGACCTTTTAACCTTTTACTCTTAATATCATCTGGTGAATATAACCCACTCAAACAACGACCCTACAAATATTTGTTTATGCGTGGGAAATAATTTAATTCTCTTGCCACTCTCTTCACCATCTAATATATTAACAAAAAAGATGATTGAGTTTGGTTCTTTATTAAGATATTTTAACTGAGCTAAGATAAAATGGTAAACCTCCCTCAATGTTCTTGTTTGAGCACCTCCAGTGCCACATACCATTTTTAAATTAAAGTATATATTTTCCTGACAACCATCAAAGTTTTCCGTCCACTCAAAAATATTTCCATCTTTTTTACCCAATTCACCGGTATTTAAATTAATTCTCTTATTTGTTTTGTGAATTTTTTTACCAGTTGCCTTTTCAATTATACCTATTTGATATTTTTCACATTCATTATGTTTTCCATTTATATACCAAGGTTGATTACACCTCCACTCTTTAGTCTGGTTGATACTTGGTTCTATCATTTATATAATAGTAAAAAAGGCGGCGGTAGCCCGTTAAAATCCCCAACCCCCCCTTTTTAACTTATCACTTATATATATCTTATCACTTATGTATATCTTATCACTTATATATATCTTATCACTTATATATATCTTATCACTTATATATATCTTATCACTTATATACTTATATAACCATAAGGGAGACTATCAATTCCATTTTCTAAAATAAACCTCTTATCATCAAAAGCCCCCAATGCTTTCTTATTCACCTCTTCTGAATATAATTGATGTTTATAACTTCTTATTCCATTAATCTTTCTAAACTCTTCTTTCTTTGTTGTTAAACAGTTATAATAATCCTTAAAGTTTATTGTTTCTTTAATGACATTTTTCTTTACACCTTTTAATTTCTTATCAGTTTTTTCAACGTTATTCACAATGTATTTATAAGCATAAGCCTTAGACCTCAATCCCACAAATTCACTCATGACATTTCCTCCTAATTCATCCTTGAACTTTCCAATCACCTTTTTATTTTTAGAAGAGAACAACTCACTCTCTGGACTGTAATTACTCGTGTCATAGATATTAATGTCTCTTTTCATGTCTGAATAAACATCGTTGGTATTAATTTTCAAAATAAAACTATCTGTATCCATATAAAGTAGATTAACATCATTTTGATATTTCTTCCTCAAGTTATTATAAAAGTAATCATACATTAATGACTTTGATAAATCAAGAATTGTTGTCCCAATATAAATAGGTTTGTTCATTTCAATACTCTCTTTAATCAAATGGATCGCACAAAAGTTCTCAGTAAAGACCTCAGCTCGAGTAAAACTCGGTCTATTAATTAATTTTGATGCTTGTTCCCAAGATGTTGATAATCTGATATTTTGTCTTTTCCTCACATTCTCCATAGTCTTACCAAAGACCGCATTATTCATCAATTTATAAAAGTCTTTCTCAAAATCTGTTTTTGACTCTGTTCTTCTTTGTGTATTAAAATCAATGTACCCCTTTAACCAATGACTTTGATTGAACTTTAGAACCCTATGGATCTTCTCTACTCTTAGACCTTTTGATAAATATTGTCGCAAATTTCTTTGGTGTAGAACATAATTTTTCTTGTTATATAATGTAGTAAGTAATTTTTCTGTTGATTCACCTATATCAAACGATCGTTGATAATCACTCAACCATTCTTTCTTTGGACTTTCTTTCTCACAAGCAAATGGGAGATCTTTGTGTAGGTTATGGAGTTCCTCTGGATATTTTAAATCAATTTCAAAATAATAACCAACTTTTTCTTCATCCAATTCTTTTTGTGTAGAGATACATACATCTTGTAAAACGTTTTTGTAGTCTTTTTCCTTTACCCATCTAAGTTTTCCATAAGGAAGAGCCTGAGACATTGCCCAGCCATACAGGTTGTTTGCGTCATAGTACATCAAGTAAGAACTCTCTTTCGTTGGATCATAATTTGGAAGATATTTGTTATTTGCTTTTGCGTATCTACTCGAGCAGACTTGTGAAATTCCACCTCTTTTTGCCTTTTCAATCATCAAAAGCATATCAACATCGGTTATCAAATCCAAATCTTGTTTTGTCATTTTCAACATCGCACTCCAGGCCAATCCAGGTGCTGTGTAGTAGTGAGCAGGATCCAATCCATATCCAGTGCGACAAACAGATCTAAAGGCTTCAAATACATCGGCCAATAAAAGCACATCAGTTTTGAGATACAAATCGTGATACTCGCCAAGATTCCTGATGTTATATTTTTCCCAAACATTTTGTGCGTGTACATAATCTTTATCAGATATATTACTGTTGTTTAATTTGTTATAGAAATTTTCTTTTGAAGGAAGTTGTGTTTCATTGAATCTCTCAAATGAGTCCATATAGTCATAGGGGTAAATTCCCTTTTGTGTTAGAAAATCTTTATCTAAAAAATACTCTGAAAGACATGGAAACTCTTTTAGATTTTGAACCAAGTTAACCAATGGACTTGCCATGAATTTAAATGTATCAAGAAATCTGATATGAGTAATAGGAGATGTGTGAATTGTTTTTGTGAATGAAATGTATTTCTGATCCGTGTTTGGAATTGCTGAGATACTTCCAGAAGTCTTTGAGAGTTCCTTGATAAATAGATGTGTATCATAATGAGCGTTGTTATGAAGAAAGACAGGAATGAAAGAGGGGAGTTGATAATTAATATTACAACTTTGATGAGCCAGACCTCTATATTTACCAGTGAGATGACAATGGTCTCTAACCTTTAGACCTTTACCAATTTTCTCCTCACAAATATGACAGACATTGTTTTTTATAAATTCCCTTTTTTCTTTACTTGTTAAGGACATTGGTTTATTGGTTTCTCTCATTATCTTGGTTAATCGAACACAGTCTTTTTCTAGTCGTTTCACAAACTCCTCTGGGGTATTTGAGCCTCTATACATCTCTAACTTGTTATATTTATCACCAACGGATGATTTGATATAATAACAAAAACCACAAGGAGTATGTTTTTGATATTTATTTGTGTATGATTCTTTTGGATCTGGAGAAGCAGTATCAATTTTTTCTAAAATACTTTCAAAATCAGCATATATAACAAATGGATGTTTGATCTTTTTATTTTCATCATTGAATGTGATCTTTGAGCCTTCTTTAGGCATATTGATTACCGTTGATTTATGTTCGCCACAATAATTTGAATGTTTATCTAATCTTTCTTGTGAATTGAAGAAGTTAAGACAACGCAAACAAATATATATTTTATTTGTTCTCTTACAGACTTGTGGTTTTATTAATTTAGCAATATCTTTGATGTATGTATAATGTGAATTTTCGTCTGAATTAAAATATAGAAGATTAATATGAGTTTGTTTACAATTGTCAGAAAGCTTTAAAACCTGAATGTTGTTTGTTTCTGTTAGACCATAAACATTAACTGATAAATTATTCATCTTTTCAAATTTAGGAATATCATTTAAAGTCATCGGAAACTTTAGATCTTTCGTATTTAATGTATTCTCATATTTTTTATAATGAGATACTCTTTCATCATGAAAATGTGGAGGATGTAAGTGTGCTAAAATAGACCAGAGAAAACATTTATTGTCTTTATTTTTGATATTGATAACTGCTTTTCTATTTTTGATAACACTGGGTAAATCAATGTAAGAAGAAGCTTTTAGAGGATCTGATTTAAGAATATGAATGTCTATGTAAATAATTTTTCCTATATTGAATCCACTTCCTACGATTGAATTATCCACATCTTGCTCTTGTTTAATAAGTTCATCATAGACTCCTGATGTTTTAAAATCTTGATATGAAGATATAAAGTGTGGCTCAGTTCTCATGTATGGTGCATCTATAACTCCTTCATCCTTTGTCATTTCTAATTTTACTCCCATATAAAATTTAAGTGGTTTCATTTCCTTTAGTGTTTTTTCAATCAACGTTTGAACAGCAGGTTTAACTATTTCTACAGCATCAACTATAGACTCTGGTTCAGGAGGTTTGAAGTTAAAGACTCTTATTTTAATATGTCCTTTGAATGCTCCATCAGAGTTTTTAGTTGTGATAAAATTTGATAAATGTAGATTTGTTTTAAGATGTATTTTGAAGCCTTTCTTGAGGATATTTTTATTACATGTAGAACAGTGTTTTGTTTCAGGTGGAAGAGGGGAAAGTTTGTTTAAAATGTTGTATGTATGTTTTGCGGTGAGAATATGTTGTTTATAATATTTTACTTCCTTCTCGCAAGTATCACAATAAACCATATTTATAGCGTGAGAAAACGTGGTGTTTTATATATATCACTGTGCTTAAAATAAAACACTTTTGAGCTTTACAGCTCCGTTTTATATATATCGCTGTGCTTAAACTAAAACACTTTTTCACTCAGAATCATCTAAGTCATAACTATCACATGAATACTCAGAATCATACTCAGAGTCATCAATAAAGCTACTCTCATAACTATCATTTGAGCACAAACTATTAGTATCATAACTATCATCTGTGTTCAATGAAATACTATCATCACCATCGTCCGAGTTCAATGAAATACTATCATCACTATCGTCCGAGTTCAATGAAATAGTAAAATCTTCACTGCTGTAATGACTCATATTTAATTAGCAGAAAAAACCTTTCCATCTATACCAATATACTTTCTTTCATTAACGGATTCAATCTCTACATTTTTAATATCAAAAGTTATCTTTAAATAATCTCTAACTATCATAGAACGAAATGACATTTCACCAGAAATATTAACATCATTCATTTTACTTAGATCTACACCCTTTGGATTATTAAAGAAAATACAAATGTCTCCTCTAGAATTATTAATGGTCTTATCATTCTTTTTCAAAGTATCGTGGTCAATCACTTTTTCAAGCTTTGAATAAATTGCCAGGAGTAGAGGAGAAACTTTTGTTAGATTTACTTTAATGGATGTCTTTCCAGGTATAGTTAGAGCTCTTCCTTTAAATGAAATAGAGGGGCTCATGTTATTTTCCATAACTGGTTTTACCCAAAAATTTCCATATTTATCTTTGTTCAATTTAACATCTTTGACATATTTTTCTATATCTTCCACCGAAGTAGAGATTGATTGAAATTTGTCTTTTGTGCTTTGAAACATTGTATTTATTAATGAATAAACTTGCGTTTAGTTTAAGTAAAAATTTACTATATAAATATGATAAGTTCTGAAGGATATTTAGAATTTCCAGACTCTCCATATGATAAATTAGAGAATTGTCCAGCTTGTGATAGAATAGGGCTTAATAATGAGGGTTCATATAAACAATGTTTATTCTGTGATTATATTCTAATTAATGATAATAAGAAATATAAAAAAACATATAACTCTTTTAAATTAGAACCAAAAATGAATTACTTTACAAGATTAATAAGAGAGATGAATGTTAAGCATTATGGTGATAATACACCATTTCTTACAAGGAAAGAGACTCTTTGTATTGAGGAAATGTATAAGGGTTTAATGATATTTATTATTCAAAATAATTTTAATGGAAATGTTAATACAAGATACTATATAAATAAAATAATGAATTATTTTGAAATTAAACCCGAACTCAGGATAAAATATAGAGTTTCTAAAATAGCTCAAAAAAAGTTAGATGACTTGTTTTCCAAATATATAAATGAATGATTTTTTACCCGTTTGGGAAAATAAGATAAAGTTTAATAACCATAAAAACATTCCAAATTCATTGAGATGTCTAATAGTTGGTTCAAGCGGATGTGGGAAAACCTGTTTACTTTTAAAGATGCTCCTTGGTCCTAATTTTTTAGATTATGATAATTTAATAATTTTTACAAAGTCAAGTTTTCAACCCGAGTATCAACTACTCTCACAGGGTTTTAATGCAGGTCTTAAAAAGGAAGACATTATCGGTTTATTTAAACTTCAAAACAAACTGAATGATTATAATATTGAAGATATAATACAATTATTTTGTGATACACAGAAATCAAAATCGAAACCCATAACTTGTATTCTCAGTGATAATACGGATGATATACCTTCACCTCAAGATTTAGATAAATCAAAAAAGAACCTCGTCATCTTTGATGATTGTGTTAATGAGAGAAACCAAACAGTAATGGATAGCTACTATACAAGAGGGAGACATTCTTCTTGTAATTGTATATATCTTAGTCAATCATATTTTCAACTCCCTCGACGCTCAATAAGAAACAATGCCAATACTTTTATTTTATTTAAGTTAAATTCAATAGATGTAAATAATTTTTGGAGAGATAATTGCTCTACGTTATGTAGTAAAAAAGAATTTGAAAATTATATGAAACACACGATTGGAAAATATAAATATATTGTTGTGAAACAAGATGAGATACTAAATGATATTTTTCAATAAATAAATACAGAAAATGAATACCGAAGAAAGAGAAAGAAAGTTTAAGGAACATCAACAATTAGTTTCAAAAGTTGTTAAACAACAGGAAGAGATAAAGAAGAAACGGAGACAGAAACTAACTGGTGAAGAAGCCTTTGAAAGAAAACAAGAGAAATTCTTTAAACCACTTTTGAAAACTCAACACTCACCTACAGTTCCCACGGTAGAATTTACTCCGAAAAAACTTCAAATGCTCAAAGATTTTAGTCAGATAACAAAACAAGAACTTGGTGAATTAGAATATGATGACGAGGGATTATTTCGGAAACTTGAGCAGGTAAATCAACCCCCTAATTATGTTGTGGAAGCTCTTCAAAACAATGAATATTCGGCGGGTTCAAAAACCAGAGCAGGTCTCATTCCAACAGAAGAACCAGCAGTGTTTCATCTTGTGGAAGAAAAGGTATTGATATTTAATGATGAATTGATGTTCTTGAGTTCTACTCAACCAAATGTTAAATTAACTCCAAGATTAATGTTTCTTCTAACAAACCCCGGATTCAGCGGTTCAAAATATTTTGAGGAACCACTTGATATGGAAAGAGAGGAAGATAGGGTATATATTGAGTTGTTAAATGCACTTGATTATGGAGTTTCTGTTGCTGGTAAAAGTAAGAAGAATGAGAAGGAGAAACATATTATTGATGCTTTAAGTAAACTTGGTTCAGGTGTTAGTTTTCTTCCAAATGACCCATCACAATTAGTTAATAGGCTATTATTGTTGTTAGGTAGTAAGAAGGCTGGAAACAACAATTGTTTTAATGAATCCTCAGCCATTTTAGATCAGTTGATGAATATGAAAATAATTAATAAATGTCAATACAAAGATATTTTATTAGATATTAAATAAGATGAGAAGCACAATTCTTAGTTTTAATTTCACAACGAGCGATTACACAGCTTCATTCCCTTACCCACTACAACTTGACCCCCTTACCTCATATGAGGCATCTTTGTTGTCAATGGAAACTTACAATACCCTTTTTAATATCACAGAGAAAAACAACAAGTTTAGTTATAATACAGGCACTGCCTACAAAACTATAACTGTTTCACCTGGAGCTTACGAGATTTCTCAAATATCTTCAGAAGTCTCTCGCCTTATGAAAGAAAAAGGTGATGAACCAAAAAATATTGTAATAGATATTCAAAAACACACTTCAAAATCAACTATTAAACTTAAAAATAATTATAAAGTTGATTTCACGATTGAAAATTCGTTTAGAGAGCTATTGGGTTTCTCTTCAAAAAAGATTGAAAATAACGGGACGTTTTACAGTGATAATGTTATCCAAATATCCTCCGGTATAAATTCAGTATTAATTCATTGTGATTTGATTGATGGTGCTTATAACGATGGAATAAGAACAAATACAATATTTTCATTCAGTGCATACTCAACCCCGATTGGTTATAAATTTAATATGGAACCAAAAAATCTTGTCTATTTACCTGTGTCAGGAAAAACCATATACAGAGTAAATTTTAGGATAACCGACCAAGATAATCGTATGATATCCTTTAATGATGAAATTATATCCATCAGAATTCACCTACGTGAAGTTTTTCAATAAATAAATAATGGTTATTGTGAGAAAACACGAGTTGGGAAAATATAAAATAATTACAGGGGAGGGCATGTTCCTTTCACCAGACTATACAAGGTATGTGGGTAGAGGATACTATAAACCTAAGAGACAACGAGGTGTAGGTCATCAATTTCGAAATAAAGGAGATGGGATCATTGATACTCTAATGGGTATTGGTTCAACCATCCTTAAACATAAAGACCTAATTGGTTCAACTGCTTCTGCCGTGGGCTCCGTTGCGGGTGCTATAAAGAGTATAAAAGATGCTCAAAAGGAGTCTCATAAATTACAAGCAATCAAAGAAATAAAAAAAGGTAAAACTCAACTATCTTCACAAGAACGACAAAAAATCATTAAAATACTTGGGTCAGGGTTTCAACAATTTTAATGCTATATAAATACAAGTATGGAAGCGATTGATAGTATCTATGATTTGGATGATACGATTATCATTTCAAACTCCACTAAAAAGGAAGACTATTTTAAGGTAAATGCTATAACAGGAACAGACTGGAATTCAAACGGAACAAAAAGTTTTGAAATAAATAATCAACAAACTTACTTGAATATAGCTGATAGTTTCTTGCTGTGTAAATTTAAATTCACTAAGGCTGCGAATAATACTAATGCTACACTCGTAAATGATTTCTTCTGGAAAATGTTTGACAGTGTCCGCCTGTATATTGGAACACAAGAGGTTGAAGCGGTTGATTATGTCTCTGCTACATCTGAAATGATGAAATTTACACTATATTCGTTTAGTGATAGAATGGGTAAGGGAGCTGTTGAAGGTTTTATTCCTGATATGTCAACGGGTACAAACGCAGACCCTGGTTATAGTCAAAGGAAGTCAATGTATAATGATGAAACAAAAGCAGTGAATAGTTTTACCGTAGCAGTACCTCTTAAAGGTATATTTGGATTTTGCGATTATGATAAAGTTTTGTATGGTCTTAAAATTAGATTTCAACTACAAAGGAATGATAATGTAAATAGGTTGCTTTTTGGGGATGAAAATGCTTTTGGAGACAACAATAAATTTGTTATTAATGATTTGTGTTGGTATATCAGTGAATATACTCCTAATCTTAAAACGGAAGAGATGTTAAATAGAAGACTTAACTCAAAGAAACCGCTAAATGTATCATACCTTAAAAGAAGATGTCAACACGTTAAACTGGAACACACTACCTACACTTGGAATTTGGGTGTTCTTCAAGGAAAGCCACGATACCTCTGGCTCATTTTTTAAAAACCAGATGGAGAGGACGGTACTAATAAGAATAATGCGCTGAGTGATAATGCTAAGGTGAAACAACTTCGGGTTTCTCTTGATGGCACATTTTATCCGCGAGATAGATTGGAAATTGATTGGGAAAAAAATGATTATGCGGAAGCCTACAAGTCCTACCAAAAGGTGTGTGAAAGTAATGGTAATAATGATCCTATTTTGGATATGGTTGCATTTAAAGGTTTATATACAATCTACGCAATTGACCTGAGTTCTCAAAAGGAAACTATAAAGTCTAATCGAGTGGATACTTCTCTATACATTGAAAGAGGGGAGAATGAAGAAGTTGATGCTTATTGTTTGCTTTTGGAGGAAACAGAATAACAGATTAATACAGATAATGGTGTTATGATTAATATCACATAGGTTTTTTCTCATAAATAAATGGTTGGGGTATATGTTAATCAAATCAATCTTAATAAATTAACATCTTGTATTCAAAATCAAAAGCCTTGTATTATTAATGTTAATACAATTCAAAGAAAAGGAGCTGTAAGAATTGATGTTTTACTCACACACACACAAGTAAAAACACTAAATGATGTTGGATCACTTAAAATTAAAATGACGAAACCTATGTTAAAGAAATATTCAATAGACGAGTCAAGAGGAGGATTTCTCCCGTTTATAATTCCTTTATTTGCTGGTTTAAGTGCGGCGGGAGCATTGACTGGTGGTATTTCAGCAGCGGTAAAAACTGCTAACGAAAGGAAGGCACAACTAAAAGCTCAAAAAGAATTGGAAAGACATAACAAGGAGTTGGAGAAACAAATTAGTGGAAGTGGTGTAATTGTAGATTTTGCTCAAAAACTTGAAAGTCTACCTGATAAAGCTAGATTGTTGGTTGGTGATATGCTTTCCTCTATCGCTCAAGCGGGTGTTAAACTAACTAAACGGGGTAATGGATTGTATCTTTCTCATAAATAAATGGATAAATGGTTTAAACAATTTGGAAAGAATACAACGTCAAATATAGAACTAGCCAAGTATTGTAAAACACTAAAAATTGATAATGTGGTAATCTGTATGAGAGATGAATTAATACATATAAATAAGAATACAAAGAATATTATTATGAATTTAGACACACAGAATGGTTCTCATTGGGTTTGTATTCATAATAGTCAGGATAAATATTATTTTGATAGTTATGGTATGCCACCACCTGTTGAAGTAATACAATTCTTACAGAATGGTGTTTATCAAACATTTCAAGTTCAAGAAATTAATTCTAAATGTTGTGGTCAATTATGTTTATATGTATTATTTCAACTCAACAATAATGAAAAGTTTTATGATATCATTTTTAATCTAATATAAATGACTTATGTTGGAAAAGATGGTTCTATCTTTGGAAAATCCTCTCAGGATATTGATTTATCAAATTATTATACAAAGGCACAGGCTGAACGACAAAAATATAGTGTAAGTAAAAATATTAATATGAAGAATACTTATAAATTAATCAATTATCCAAACCCTACAGATGCGAATGACTTAATTAGATTAAGTGATTTATCACAATATATATTTTTAAAGAAAACAGCACGTTTTGTGAAAGAAGTAAAATTTACAACCACAACACCTGGTTATACTGACCATACACCTTTCCTCATTGAATTTAACTACCTGCTTACAATTGAATTTTATAAAGAAGGACATTTAGTTAATATGCGAATTAATAAATGGGGGTATGATATGCCTGATTTAGGGTATAATTGGTCTTTTTCAATAAACATAGAAGACCTACATGATTTAAATCAGTCTCGTAAAGAAGAATATTATCCACTTGGTGAAGATAAGGATTTATGTGGAAGTACAATTAGTAAACAACAAATACGTGATTTTAAGAAAATAAAAATATATGATAGTATAGCGATGGTTCGCATGACAAAGAAGGAAGGTAATGAGATAAGGATAGAAAGCCGAGGAATACAAACCGATTTGGTAGTGGGAAGATGGGGTGGTATTACCTGTCATAATATTAATCTCACATATATTTCTGATACATAAATGGCAGGAAGAAGACTACAAGAGAATTATAATTTTTGTATTCAAGGATACCTACAAGAAAAGGGTGCTCGGTATTACATACCTTATGATTTGGAGCATATACATGGGAATTTTGTCATAAAAAACTGGCCTTATACTGATATTGTTAAACCCACAAATAGAGACTTGTTTAAAATATTAAATAAAAATGAACTTCTCAAAGTTATGAAATATAAAACTCTTTTAGAAATCGTCAACAAATCTTATTGGTATCCTATTATGAGAAAAATAATTATAGATACAAGAATATCTCAAAATCCAGATGAGTATATGTATAATATTCTTTGGGGTTCAAACTCAAGGGTAGCAAGGGATGAGGAAGGAGTTGAAGAAGAGAAGGAGGAAAGAGAGAAAAAGGAGAAGGAGGAAAGGGAGAGGGAGGAGAAGGAGGAGAGGGAGAAAAAGGAGGAGAAGGAGGAGAGGGAGAAAAAGGAGAAGGAGGAAAGGGAGAAAAGGGAGAAGGAGGAAAGAGAGAAAAAGGAGAAGGAGGAAAGGGAGAGGGAGAAAATGGAGGAGGAGGAGAGGGAGCAAAGAGAGAGGGAGGAAAAATATAAAAAGATGGAAATCACTGAGATTCATAAAAGATTGAGTGTATTAAAGCAAATAAATCAATCTCAACGCACCGAAGAGGAAATTAAAGAATTAACAACTCTTATGAAGATAATGGTTTCAAAAATAAGAACGTCAATGTCTTCAATTTCAGAGATTTAAACGAGAAAGTGGTGAAGAAGAAGAAGAAGAAGAAGGAAAAGATTATGTGATTGATGATGTTGGTGTCATTGACTTTAGTTAGTTTTTATTTGTAAATAAATGGAGGAGAGAGTGAAGGCATTCCTTAGGATTCTTTATGTTTTAAAAATAAAGATTGAAATGTATATGTTGAAAACCAAAAAGGTTTTGATACTCTGTCGGAATTTTTCTGATAAATAAATATGAGTTATTGTCTCAAATGTAAAAAGAAAACTAAATCTAAAAATATCTCTTATGTTAAAGCTAAAAATAATAGAGTTTATCAAAATGGAATATGTCAAGTATGTGGCTCTAAAAAGTGCCAATTCATCTCTCCTAAAAGAGGAGGAGACATACAAAAGTTTCTGTCAGGAAGTAAATTTACAACAACTGGAATTCCAGGGGAATTACACCTTCCAGGGTATTCTTTCTGTGGTCCAGGAACAAACTTGGATAAAAGATTAGATGAGGCTGACAATCCTAAACCTTGGTCTAAACCTACAAATAGGGTTGACGAAGTGTGTATGAAGCATGATATTGCTTATGGGAAAACCACTACGTTGACTGAAAAACATAAAGCCGACAGCGAAATGTTGTATAATTTGTCTTTGATACAAAATCCAACGTTGAGAGAGAAAGTTGATAGGTTTATTGTGAGAAATTTGATAAATGCTAAATTGAAACTTGGTCTTGGTTATTCCTCAAAAAACTATTAGGCTCTAATGATGCCATCAAGACTGAGGAGCTTTTGGCTGAAGAATTACACAAACCTATAATCACAAAGTTTAAAAGAAGGAAGGTTTATTCTAAATACACTGACCACATATGGTCCGCTGATTTAATTGAATTGAATAATGACAGGGGATACAGGTATGCTTTAACCGTTATTGATTTGAGGAGTAGATTTGCCTGGGTTGTCCCTTTAAAAAATAAAAGGGGTGATACTTTAATGTTAGCCTTTAAGCTAATATTTGATCGGGATAAAAGGAAACCAAAGAAGTTATGGACTGATGAGGGAACAGAGTTCTATAACAAAATATTCATGAAATTTCTTAAGGGGAAGGGTATTAAATTATACAGCACCTTTAATGAAGGAAAGGCAGTTGTTATTGAGCGTTTTAATCGTACTTTAAAAGAGAAATTATATAAAAAATTCACACAACTCGGTTCTCAAAAATGGGTGTATTTAATTCAGGATATTGTAGATAATTACAATAATACAGTTCATTCATCAACAAAATCAAAACCATCAGAAACATTTACAAAATTAGAATATGAAAAGGAGATTAATTTGAGAAAGCCCAAGTTTAAAGTTGGTGATATTGTAAGAATATACTAATGGAAAAGTCATTTTGAGAAAGGTTATACACAAAAATGGACTCGTGAATTATTTAAAATCATTGATGTAATGGATACAGTCCCTTGGACCTACAAATTATATGATTTAAATGGAGAAGAAATCTTGGGTTCATTTTACTCACAAGAATTACAAAAAACACAAGTAAGCAGCTAATACCCTTGAAAATAATAAATAAATAAATAAAATGTAATGGGGATACGTTTTTAAATCTGTGAACCCCAAACACAGAATCCCACAACTTTTTAGTTGGGGCTTAACTTTTGTGTGTGTATAATGGGGATACGTTTTTAAATCTGTGAACCCCAAACACAGAATCCCACAACTTTTTAGTTGGGGCTTAACTTTTGTGTGTGTATAATGGGGATACGTTTTTAAATCTGTGAACCCCAAACACAGAATCCCACAACTTTTTAGTTGGGGCTTAACTTTTGTGTGTGTATAATGGGGATACGTTTTTAAATCTGTGAACCCCAAACACAGAATCCCACAACTTTTTAGTTGGGGCTTAACTTTTGTGTGTGTATAATGGGGATACGTTTTTAAATCTGTGAACCCCAAACACAGAATCCCACAACTTTTTAGTTGGGGCTTAACTTTTGTGTGTGTATAATGGGGATACGTTTTTAAATCTGTGAACCCCAAACACAGAATCCCACAACTTTTTAGTTGGGGCTTAACTTTTGTGTGTGTGTGTATGTGCGAGTGAGTCATAATAATATACAAACCCTAACCCAACCCAAGCCCTAACCCAACCCCATCCCTAACCCAAACCCATCCCTAACCCAACCCATCCCTAACCCAACCCCATCCCTAACCCAACCCCATCCCTAACCCAACCCCATCCCTAACCCAACCCCATCCCTAACCCAACCCCATCCCTAACCCAACCCCAACCCTAACCCAACCCCATCCCTAACCCAACCCCATCCCTAACCCAACCCATCCCTAACCCTCACATTCAAAATCCCAACCCTAACCCAATCCCATCCCTAACCCAACCCCAACCCTAACCCTCACATTCAAAATCCCAACCCTAACCCAACCCATCCCTAACCCAACCCCATCCCTAACCCAACCCCATCCCTAACCCAACCCCAACCCTAACCCTCACATTCAAAATCCCAACCCTAACCCAACCCCATCCCTAACCCTCACATTCAAAATCCCACCCAAACCCTAACATAATCTTTCTTTTCTTCTTTTTTAAATACGTATTTCTTTTTTTTTTTTTCCTCTTCCTCCAATTCTGTCTTTCAAGGCTTTTAAGTTTGAAGAAGTAGAAATGGGAAGAAAGAATTTTCCAGCATTTTCTTCCTCGAACTTTCTTGATATTGCTTAAATCAAGCGTCATTAAATAAAGAACATTGTTCATTGCTTTAGAATCCAAAGAGTCTCCAAGAGGAACCCCACAGGTAGAGTCTCCAAAATAAAACCAACTTTCCAAGTTCCCAAGGTATAACCACATTCCTGTTGAGCCTCCAAGATAGGTATCACATTCCGAGTCATCAAAACAAAACCCCCATTCCGAGTCTCCAAAACGAAACCAGTTTTCAAAGTCTCCAAGGTAAAACTCTTTTCCTAATTTTATGAAATTTAGTGAGTCTCCAAGGTAGGCTCCACAGTTAGAACCATCTAGGCAGACCTCATAATTAGTTTTTCCCAAATTTAGTGAGTCTCCAAGGTAGGCTCCACAGTTAGAACCATCTAGGCAAACCTCATAATTTGTTTTTCCCAAATTTAGTGAGTCTCCAAGGTAGGCTCCACAGTTAGAACCATCTAGGCAGACCTCATAATTTGTTTTTCCCAAATTTAGTGAGTCTCCAAGGTAGGCTCCACAGTTAGAACCATCTAGGCAGACCTCATAATTTGTTTTTCCCAAATTCAGTGAGTCTCCAAGGTAGGCTCCACAGTTAGAACCATCTAGGCAAACCTCATAATTTGTTTTTCCCAAATTTAGTGAGTCTCCAAGGTAGGCTCCACAGTTAGAACCATCTAGGCAGACCTCATAATTTGTTTTTCCCAAATTTAGTGAGTCTCCAAGGTAGGCTCCACAGTTAGAACCATCTAGGCAAACCTCATAATTTGTTTTTCCCAAATTTAGTGAGTCTCCAAGGTAGGCTCCACAGTTAGAACCATCTAGGCAGACCTCATAATTTGTTTTTCCCAAATTCAGTGAGTCTCCAAGGTAGGCTCCACAGTTAGAACCATCTAGGCAAACCTCATAATTTGTTTTTCCCAAATTTAGTGAGTCTCCAAGGTAGGCTCCACAGTTAGAACCATCTAGGCAGACCTCATAATTTGTTTTTCCCAAATTTAGTGAGTCTCCAAGGTAGGCTCCACAGTTAGAACCATCTAGGCAGACCTCATAATTTGTTTTTCCCAAATTCAGTGAGTCTCCAAGGTAGGCTCCACAGTTAGAACCATCTAGGCAAACCTCATAATTTGTTTTTCCCAAATTTAGTGAGTCTCCAAGGTAGGCTCCACAGTTAGAACCATCTAGGCAGACCTCATAATTTGTTTTTCCCAAATTTAGTGAGTCTCCAAGGTAGGCTCCACAGTTAGAACCATCTAGGCAAACCTCATAATTTGTTTTTCCCAAATTTAGTGAGTCTCCAAGGTAGGCTCCACAGTTAGAACCATCTAGGCAGACCTCATAATTTGTTTTTCCCAAATTTAGTGAGTCTCCAAGGTAGGCTCCACAGTTAGAACCATCTAGGCAGACCTCATAATTTGTTTTTCCCAAATTCAGTGAGTCTCCAAGGTAGGCTCCACAGTTAGAACCATCTAGGCAAACCTCATAATTTGTTTTTCCCAAATTTAGTGAGTCTCCAAGGTAGGCTCCACAGTTAGAACCATCTAGGCAGACCTCATAATTTGTTTTTCCCAAATTCAGTGAGTCTCCAAGGTAGGCTCCACAGTTAGAACCATCTAGGCAAACCTCATAATTTGTTTTTCCCAAATTTAGTGAGTCTCCAAGGTAGGCTCCACAGTTAGAACCATCTAGGCAGACCTCATAATTTGTTTTTCCCAAATTTAGTGAGTCTCCAAGGTAGGCTCCACAGTTAGAACCATCTAGGCAGACCTCATAATTTGTTTTTCCCAAATTCAGTGAGTCTCCAAGGTAGGCTCCACAGTTAGAACCATCTAGGCAAACCTCATAATTTGTTTTTCCCAAATTTAGTGAGTCTCCAAGGTAGGCTCCACAGTTAGAACCATCTAGGCAGACCTCATAATTTGTTTTTCCCAAATTTAGTGAGTCTCCAAGGTAGGCTCCACAGTTAGAACCATCTAGGCAGACCTCATAATTTGTTTTTCCCAAATTCAGTGAGTCTCCAAGGTATAACTCTTTGGCTGGGTCATCAAGGTAGAACTCGTTCAGTGGGTTTTGTTTTGATAACTCACAATAAGTATCATCATGGTAGAACTCTTTTTCAGGATTTTGTGGATCTCCAAGGTATAACTCTTTGGCTGGGTCATCAAGGTAGAACTCGTTCTGTGGGTCTTGGTTGTTCAAAAGATCTTCAAACAAAAAAATAACTTTATCCCAAGTTGTGTTAAAAGTAGAATTTTCATTTCGTAGCTCAGATACAATTTCCTCCATCGACAAGAGGTTCGAGTCCAGTTCATCAATCTGAAGGTTGAGCGCTACACAGGTAGTAGGACTCCAAGGAATAGCAAAGTTATCCCATTCCATTTCGGCATAGGAGTCCATTCTCAAGTGAAGCAGAAAGCGTGTTTGAAAAAGCCTGTGTGGTCGGTGCCTTTTATAAGAAGGGCTGGGTGTGTGTCATTTCCTGTGGAAATTCCCTGGGCGTGTCTTAACTGGAAATGATGTGATGGAAATTCCCTGAAAATGATGTTATGTATTACCTGGAAATGATACAATGCTGAAGAGTTTATAAAGTGGGTGGGACTTAGCAAAAGTGGGAGGAGCTTAGCAAAAGTGGGCGGGGCTTAGTAAAAAGTGGGCGTGGCTTAACAAAAAGTGGGCGGGGCTTAGTAAAAATGGGCGTGGTTTACCAAAAAGTGGGCGGGGCTTACCAAAAAATGGTATGTGGCACTGGAGGCGCTCAAACAAGAACATTGAGGGAGGTTTACCATTTTATCTTAGCTCAGTTAAAATATCTTAATAAAGAACCAAACTCAATCATCTTTTTTGTTAATATATTAGATGGTGAAGAGAGTGGCAAGAGAATTAAATTATTTCCCACGCATAAACAAATATTTGTAGGGTCGTTGTTTGAGTGGGTTATATTCACCAGATGATATTAAGAGTAAAAGGTTAAAAGGTCCATGAGGTCAGAAGGATCACAGGTGTTTAAGTGGTCTAATGAATAAGGATAACATGTCAAAAGGTTAGAAGGTTCGTAAAGAACAGGGTGAGAGAAATATAGGTGTTTAGGGGCAATGAGGGAGGGAAAGAATTAATATGGAAGTGAATGGGTCAAAGATTAATCTGCCAGATGATATGTAGAAGAAGGATGATAGGTCTATAAGAGAAAACAAATATTTGTAGTGTTTGAGTGGTCTAATGAACAACATTAAGGATAGGTACTACAGACAAAAGTTTAATAAAGATGAGGGTGGGAGAAATAGAGGTGTTTATGATTTTTGAAAAAGACAAGGGGGTAAATGACATTAGATAGGGATTTCCCATGTTAAACGGAGGTGTCCCAGAAGCAACATTATTACACTACTACCACAAGTGCGAAAAGTGGTTTTTCAACACTAACACAAGTGCGAAAAGTGTTTTTTCCACACTAATACAAGTGCAAAAGTGGTTTCCTGCACCAACACAAGTGCGAAAAGTGGTTTTTCAACACTAACACAAGTGCGAAAAGTGTTTTTTCCACACTAATACAAGTGCAAAAGTGGTTTCCTGCACCAACACAAGTGCGAAAAGTGGTTTTTCAACACTGACACAAGTGCGAAAAGTGGTTTTTCAACACTAACACAAGTGCGAAAAGTGTTTTTTCCACACTAATACAAGTGCAAAAGTGGTTTCCTGCACCAACACAAGTGCGAAAAGTGGTTTTTCAACACTAACACAAGTGCGAAAAGTGGTTTTTCAACACTAACACAAGTGCGAAAAGTGGTTTTTCAACACTAACACAAGTGCGAAAAGTGTTTTTTCCACACTAATACAAGTGCAAAAGTGGTTTCCTGCACCAACACAAGTGCGAAAAGTGGTTTTTCAACACTAACTCAAGTGCGAAAAGTGGTTTTTCAACACTAACACAAGTGCGAAAAGTGGTTTTTCAACACTAACACAAGTGCGAAAAGTGTTTTTTCCACACTAATACAAGTGCAAAAGTGGTTTCCTGCACCAACACAAGTGCGAAAAGTGGTTTTTCAACACTAACACAAGTGCGAAAAGTGGTTTTTCAACACTAACACAAGTGCGAAAAGTGGTTTTTCAACACTAACACAAGTGCGAAAAGTGTTTTTTCCACACTAATACAAGTGCAAAAGTGGTTTCCTGCACCAACACAAGTGCCAAAAGTGATTTTTCAACACTAACACAAGTGCAAAAAGTGGTTTTTCAACACTAACACAAGTGCGAAAAGTGGTTTTTCAACACTAACACAAGTGCGAAAAGTGTTTTTTCCACACTAATACAAGTGCAAAAGTGGTTTCCTGCACCAACACAAGTGCGAAAAGTGGTTTTTCAACACTAACACAAGTGCGAAAAGTGGTTTTTCAACACTAACACAAGAGCGAAAAGTGGTTTTTCAACACTAACACAAGTGCGAAAAGTGTTTTTTCCACACTAATACAACTGCAAAAGTGGTTTCCTGCACTAACACAATTGCAAAAAGTGGTTTTTCAACACTAACACAAGTGCGAAAAGTGGTTTTTCAACACTAACACAAGTGCGAAAAGTGTTTTTTCCACACTAATACAAGTGCAAAAGTGGTTTCCTGCACCAACACAAGTGCGAAAAGTGGTTTTTCAACACTAACACAAGTGCGAAAAGTCGTTTTTCAACACTAACACAAGTGCAAAAAGTGGTTTTTCAACACTAACACAAGTGCAAAAAGTGTTTTTTCCACACTAATACAAGTGCAAATGTGGATTCCTGCACCAACACAAGTGCGAAAAGTGGTTTTTCAACACTAACACAAGTGCGATAAGTGGTTTTTCAACACTAACACAAGTGCCAAAAGTGGTTTTTCAACACTATCACAAGTGCAAAAAGTGTTTTTTCCACACTAATACAAGTGCAAATGTGGTTTCCTGCACCAACACAAGTGCGAAAAGTGGTTTTTCAACACTAACACAAGTGCAAAAAGTGGTTTTTCAACACTAACACAAGTGCGAAAAGTGGTTTTTCAACACTAACATAAGTGCGAAAAGTGTTTTTTCCACACTAATACAACTGCAAAAGTGGTTTCCTGCACCAACACAAGTGCGAAAAGTGGTTTTTCAACACTAACACAAGTGTGAAAAGTGGTTTTTCAACACTATCACAAGTGCAAAAAGTGTTTTTTCCACACTAATACAAGTGCAAAAGTGGTTTCCTGCACCAACACAAGTGCGAAAAGTGGTTTTTCAACACTAACACAAGTGCGAAAAGTGGTTTTTCAACACTAACACAAGTGCGAAAAGTGGTTTTTCAACACTAACACAAGTGCGAAAAGTGTTTTTTCCACACTAATACAAGTGCAAAAGTGGTTTCCTGCACCAACACAAGTGCGAAAAGTGGTTTTTCAACACTAACACAAGTGCGAAGTGTTTTTTCCACACTAATACAAGTGCAAAAGTGGTTTCCTGCACCAACACAAGTGCGAAAAGTGGTTTTTCAACACTAACACAAGTGCGAAAAGTGGTTTTTCAACACTAACACAAGTGCGAAAAGTGGTTTTTCAACACTAACACAAGTGCGAAAAGTGTTTTTTCCACACTAATACAAGTGCAAAAGTGGTTTCCTACACCAACACAAGTGCGAAAAGTGGTTTTTCAACACTAACTCAAGTGCGAAAAGTGGTTTTTCAACACTAACACAAGTGCGAAAAGTGTTTTTTCCACACTAATACAAGTGCAAAAGTGGTTTCCTGCACCAACACAAGTGCGAAAAGTGGTTTTTCAACACTAACACAAGTGCGAAAAGTGGTTTTTCAACACTAACACAAGTGCGAAAAGTGGTTTTTCAACACTAACACAAGTGCGAAAAGTGTTTTTTCCACATTAATACAAGTGCAAAAGTGGTTTCCTGCACCAACACAAGTGCGAAAAGTGATTTTTCAACACTAACACAAGTGCAAAAAGTGGTTTTTCAACACTAACACAAGTGCAAAAAGTGTTTTTTCCACACTAATACAAGTGCAAAAGTGGTTTCCTGCACCACACAAGTGCGAAAAGTGGTTTTTCAACACTAACACAAGTGCGAAAAGTGGTTTTTCAACACTAACACAAGTGCGAAAAGTGTTTTTTCCACACTAATACAAGTGCAAAAGTGGTTTCCTGCACCAACACAAGTGCGAAAAGTGGTTTTTCAACACTAACACAAGTGCGAAAAGTGGTTTTTCAACACTAACACAAGTGCGAAAAGTGGTTTTTCAACACTAACACAAGTGCGAAAAGTGTTTTTTCCACACTAATACAAGTGCAAAAGTGGTTTCCTGCACCAACACAAGTGCGAAAAGTGGTTTTTCAACACTAACTCAAGTGCGAAAAGTGGTTTTTCAACACTAACACAATTGCGAAAAGTGGTTTTTCAACACTAACACAAGTGCGAAAAGTGTTTTTTCCACACTAATACAAGTGCAAAAGTGGTTTCCTGCACCAACACAAGTGCGAAAAGTGGTTTTTCAACACTAACATAAGTGCGAAAAGTGGTTTTTCAACACTAACACAAGTGCAAAAAGTGTTTTTTCCACACTAATACAAGTGCAAAAGTGGTTTCCTGCACCAACACAAGTGCGAAAAGTGATTTTTCAACACTAACACAAGTGCAAAAAGTGGTTTTTCAACACTAACACAAGTGCAAAAAGTGTTTTTCCCACACTAATACAAGTGCAAATGTGGTTTCCTGCACCAACACAAGTGCGAAAAGTGGTTTTTCAACACTAACACAAGTGCAAAAAGTGGTTTTTCAACACTAACACAAGTGCGAAAAGTGGTTTTTCAACACTAACACAAGTGCGAAAAGTGTTTTTTCCACACTAATACAACTGCAAAAGTGGTTTCCTGCACCAACACAAGTGCGAAAAGTGGTTTTTCAACACTAACACAAGTGTGAAAAGTGGTTTTTCAACACTATCACAAGTGCAAAAAGTGTTTTTTCCACACTAATACAAGTGCAAAAGTGGTTTCCTGCACCAACACAAGTGCGAAAAGTGGTTTTTCAACACTAACACAAGTGCGAAAAGTGGTTTTTCAACACTAACACAAGTGCGAAAAGTGGTTTTTCAACACTAACACAAGTGCGAAAAGTGTTTTTTCCACACTAATACAAGTGCAAAAGTGGTTTCCTGCACCAACACAAGTCCGAAAAGTGGTTTTTCAACACTAACACAAGTGCGAAAAGTGGTTTTTCAACACTAACACAAGTGCGAAAAGTGGTTTTTCAACACTAACACAAGTGCGAAAAGTGTTTTTTCCACACTAATACAAGTGCAAAAGTGGTTTCCTGCACCAACACAAGTGCCAAAAGTGATTTTTCAACACTAACACAAGTGCAAAAAGTGGTTTTTCAACACCAACACAAGTGCGAAAAGTGGTTTTTCAACACTAACACAAGTGCGAAAAGTGTTTTTTCCACACTAATACAAGTGCAAAAGTGGTTTCCTGCACCAACACAAGTGCGAAAAGTGGTTTTTCAACACTAACACAAGTGCGAAAAGTGGTTTTTCAACACTAACACAAGTGCGAAAAGTGGTTTTTCAACACTAACACAAGTGCGAAAAGTGTTTTTTCCACACTAATACAAGTGCAAAAGTGGTTTCCTACACCAACACAAGTGCGAAAAGTGGTTTTTCAACACTAACTCAAGTGCGAAAAGTGGTTTTTCAACACTAACACAAGTGCGAAAAGTGTTTTTTCCACACTAATACAAGTGCAAAAGTGGTTTCCTGCACCAACACAAGTGCGAAAAGTGGTTTTTCAACACTAACACAAGTGCGAAAAGTGGTTTTTCAACACTAACACAAGTGCGAAAAGTGGTTTTTCAACACTAACACAAGTGCGAAAAGTGTTTTTTCCACACTAATACAAGTGCAAAAGTGGTTTCCTGCACCAACACAAGTGCGAAAAGTGATTTTTCAACACTAACACAAGTGCAAAAAGTGTTTTTTCCACACTAATACAAGTGCAAAAGTGGTTTCCTGCACCACACAAGTGCGAAAAGTGGTTTTTCAACACTAACACAAGTGCGAAAAGTGGTTTTTCAACACTAACACAAGTGCGAAAAGTGTTTTTTCCACACTAATACAAGTGCAAAAGTGGTTTCCTGCACCAACACAAGTGCGAAAAGTGGTTTTTCAACACTAACACAAGTGCGAAAAGTGGTTTTTCAACACTAACACAAGTGCGAAAAGTGGTTTTTCAACACTAACACAAGTGCGAAAAGTGTTTTTTCCACACTAATACAAGTGCAAAAGTGGTTTCCTGCACCAACACAAGTGCGAAAAGTGGTTTTTCAACACTAACTCAAGTGCGAAAAGTGGTTTTTCAACACTAACACAATTGCGAAAAGTGGTTTTTCAACACTAACACAAGTGCGAAAAGTGTTTTTTCCACACTAATACAAGTGCAAAAGTGGTTTCCTGCACCAACACAAGTGCGAAAAGTGGTTTTTCAACACTAACACAAGTGCGAAAAGTGGTTTTTCAACACTAACACAAGTGCGAAAAGTGGTTTTTCAACACTAACACAAGTGCGAAAAGTGTTTTTTCCACACTAATACAAGTGCAAAAGTGGTTTCCTGCACCAACACAAGTGCGAAAAGTGATTTTTCAACACTAACACAAGTGCAAAAAGTGGTTTTTCAACACTAACACAAGTGCAAAAAGTGTTTTTTCCACACTAATACAAGTGCAAATGTGGTTTCCTGCACCAACACAAGTGCGAAAAGTGGTTTTTCAACACTAACACAAGTGCGAAAAGTGGTTTTTCAACACTAACACAAGTGCGAAAAGTGGTTTTTCAACACTAACACAAGTGTGAAAAGTGTTTTTTCCACACTAATACAACTGCAAAAGTGGTTTCCTGCACCAACACAAGTGCGAAAAGTGGTTTTTCAACACTAACACAAGTGCGAAAAGTTGTTTTTCAACACTAACACAAGTGCGAAAAGTGTTTTTTCCACACTAATACAAGTGCAAAAGTGGTTTCCTGCAACAACACAAGTGCGAAAAGTGGTTTTTCAACACTAACACAAGTGCGAAAAGTGGTTTTTCATCACTAACACAAGTGCGAAAAGTGGTTTTTCAACACTAACACAAGTGCAAAAAGTGTTTTTTCCACACTATCACAAGTGCGAAAAGTGTTTTTTCCACACTAATACAAGTGCAAAAGTGGTTTCCTGCACCAACACAAGTGCGAAAAGTGGTTTTTCAACACTAACACAAGTGCGAAAAGTGGTTTTTCATCACTAACACAAGTGTGAAAAGTGATTTTTCAACACTAACACAAGTGCGAAAAGTGTTGTTTCCACACTATCACAAGTGCGAAAAGTGTTTTTTCCACACTAATACAAGTGCAAAAGTGGTTTCCTGCACCAACACAAGTGCGAAAAGTGGTTTTTCAACACTAACACAAGTGCGAAAAGTGGTTTTTCAACACTAACACAAGTGCGAAAAGTGTTTTTTCCACACTAATACAAGTGCAAAAGTGGTTTCCTGCACCAACACAAGTGCGAAAAGTGATTTTTCAACACTAACACAAGTGCAAAAAGTGGTTTTTCAACACTAACACAAGTGCGAAAAGTGGTTTTTCAACACTAACACAAGTGCGAAAAGTGTTTTTTCCACACTAATACAAGTGCAAAAGTGGTTTCCTACACCAACACAAGTGCGAAAAGTGGTTTTTCAACACTAACTCAAGTGCGAAAAGTGGTTTTTCAACACTAACACAAGTGCGAAAAGTGTTTTTTCCACACTAATACAAGTGCAAAAGTGGTTTCCTGCACCAACACAAGTGCGAAAAGTGGTTTTTCAACACTAACACAAGTGCGAAAAGTGGTTTTTCAACACTAACACAAGTGCGAAAAGTGGTTTTTCAACACTAACACAAGTGCGAAAAGTGTTTTTTTCCACATTAATACAAGTGCAAAAGTGGTTTCCTGCACCAACACAAGTGCGAAAAGTGATTTTTCAACACTAACACAAGTGCAAAAAGTGGTTTTTCAACACTAACACAAGTGCAAAAAGTGTTTTTTCCACACTAATACAAGTGCAAAAGTGGTTTCCTGCACCACACAAGTGCGAAAAGTGGTTTTTCAACACTAACACAAGTGCGAAAAGTGGTTTTTCAACACTAACACAAGTGCGAAAAGTGTTTTTTCCACACTAATACAAGTGCAAAAGTGGTTTCCTGCACCAACACAAGTGCGAAAAGTGGTTTTTCAACACTAACACAAGTGCGAAAAGTGGTTTTTCAACACTAACACAAGTGCGAAAAGTGGTTTTTCAACACTAACACAAGTGCGAAAAGTGTTTTTTCCACACTAATACAAGTGCAAAAGTGGTTTCCTGCACCAACACAAGTGCGAAAAGTGGTTTTTCAACACTAACTCAAGTGCGAAAAGTGGTTTTTCAACACTAACACAATTGCGAAAAGTGGTTTTTCAACACTAACACAAGTGCGAAAAGTGTTTTTTCCACACTAATACAAGTGCAAAAGTGGTTTCCTGCACCAACACAAGTGCGAAAAGTGGTTTTTCAACACTAACATAAGTGCGAAAAGTGGTTTTTCAACACTAACACAAGTGCGAAAAGTGTTTTTTCCACACTAATACAAGTGCAAAAGTGGTTTCCTGCACCAACACAAGTGCGAAAAGTGATTTTTCAACACTAACACAAGTGCAAAAAGTGGTTTTTCAACACTAACACAAGTGCAAAAAGTGTTTTTTCCACACTAATACAAGTGCAAATGTGGTTTCCTGCACCAACACAAGTGCGAAAAGTGGTTTTTCAACACTAACACAAGTGCGATAAGTGGTTTTTCAACACTAACACAAGTGCCAAAAGTGGTTTTTCAACACTATCACAAGTGCAAAAAGTGTTTTTTCCACACTAATACAAGTGCAAATGTGGTTTCCTGCACCAACACAAGTGCGAAAAGTGGTTTTTCAACACTAACACAAGTGCAAAAAGTGGTTTTTCAACACTAACACAAGTGCGAAAAGTGGTTTTTCAACACTAACACAAGTGCGAAAAGTGTTTTTTCCACACTAATACAACTGCAAAAGTGGTTTCCTGCACCAACACAAGTGCGAAAAGTGGTTTTTCAACACTAACACAAGTGTGAAAAGTGGTTTTTCAACACTATCACAAGTGCAAAAAGTGTTTTTTCCACACTAATACAAGTGCAAAAGTGGTTTCCTGCACCAACACAAGTGCGAAAAGTGGTTTTTCAACACTAACACAAGTGCGAAAAGTGGTTTTTCAACACTAACACAAGTGCGAAAAGTGGTTTTTCAACACTAACACAAGTGCGAAAAGTGTTTTTTCCACACTAATACAAGTGCAAAAGTGGTTTCCTGCACCAACACAAGTCCGAAAAGTGGTTTTTCAACACTAACACAAGTGCGAAAAGTGGTTTTTCAACACTAACACAAGTGCGAAAAGTGGTTTTTCAACACTAACACAAGTGCGAAAAGTGTTTTTTCCACACTAATACAAGTGCAAAAGTGGTTTCCTGCACCAACACAAGTGCCAAAAGTGATTTTTCAACACTAACACAAGTGCAAAAAGTGGTTTTTCAACACCAACACAAGTGCGAAAAGTGGTTTTTCAACACTAACACAAGTGCGAAAAGTGTTTTTTCCACACTAATACAAGTGCAAAAGTGGTTTCCTGCACCAACACAAGTGCGAAAAGTGGTTTTTCAACACTAACACAAGTGCGAAAAGTGGTTTTTCAACACTAACACAAGTGCGAAAAGTGGTTTTTTAACACTAACACAAGTGCGAAAAGTGTTTTTTCCACACTAATACAAGTGCAAAAGTGGTTTCCTACACCAACACAAGTGCGAAAAGTGGTTTTTCAACACTAACTCAAGTGCGAAAAGTGGTTTTTCAACACTAACACAAGTGCGAAAAGTGTTTTTTCCACACTAATACAAGTGCAAAAGTGGTTTCCTGCACCAACACAAGTGCGAAAAGTGGTTTTTCAACACTAACACAAGTGCGAAAAGTGGTTTTTCAACACTAACACAAGTGCGAAAAGTGGTTTTTCAACACTAACACAAGTGCGAAAAGTGTTTTTTCCACACTAATACAAGTGCAAAAGTGGTTTCCTGCACCAACACAAGTGCGAAAAGTGATTTTTCAACACTAACACAAGTGCAAAAAGTGTTTTTTCCACACTAATACAAGTGCAAAAGTGGTTTCCTGCACCACACAAGTGCGAAAAGTGGTTTTTCAACACTAACACAAGTGCGAAAAGTGGTTTTTCAACACTAACACAAGTGCGAAAAGTGTTTTTTCCACACTAATACAAGTGCAAAAGTGGTTTCCTGCACCAACACAAGTGCGAAAAGTGGTTTTTCAACACTAACACAAGTGCGAAAAGTGGTTTTTCAACACTAACACAAGTGCGAAAAGTGGTTTTTCAACACTAACACAAGTGCGAAAAGTGTTTTTTCCACACTAATACAAGTGCAAAAGTGGTTTCCTGCACCAACACAAGTGCGAAAAGTGGTTTTTCAACACTAACTCAAGTGCGAAAAGTGGTTTTTCAACACTAACACAATTGCGAAAAGTGGTTTTTCAACACTAACACAAGTGCGAAAAGTGTTTTTTCCACACTAATACAAGTGCAAAAGTGGTTTCCTGCACCAACACAAGTGCGAAAAGTGGTTTTTCAACACTAACACAAGTGCGAAAAGTGGTTTTTCAACACTAACACAAGTGCGAAAAGTGGTTTTTCAACACTAACACAAGTGCGAAAAGTGTTTTTTCCACACTAATACAAGTGCAAAAGTGGTTTCCTGCACCAACACAAGTGCGAAAAGTGATTTTTCAACACTAACACAAGTGCAAAAAGTGGTTTTTCAACACTAACACAAGTGCAAAAAGTGTTTTTTCCACACTAATACAAGTGCAAATGTGGTTTCCTGCACCAACACAAGTGCGAAAAGTGGTTTTTCAACACTAACACAAGTGCGAAAAGTGGTTTTTCAACACTAACACAAGTGCGAAAAGTGGTTTTTCAACACTAACACAAGTGTGAAAAGTGTTTTTTCCACACTAATACAACTGCAAAAGTGGTTTCCTGCACCAACACAAGTGCGAAAAGTGGTTTTTCAACACTAACACAAGTGCGAAAAGTTGTTTTTCAACACTAACACAAGTGCGAAAAGTGTTTTTTCCACACTAATACAAGTGCAAAAGTGGTTTCCTGCAACAACACAAGTGCGAAAAGTGGTTTTTCAACACTAACACAAGTGCGAAAAGTGGTTTTTCATCACTAACACAAGTGCGAAAAGTGGTTTTTCAACACTAACACAAGTGCGAAAAGTGTTTTTTCCACACTATCACAAGTGCGAAAAGTGTTTTTTCCACACTAATACAAGTGCAAAAGTGGTTTCCTGCACCAACACAAGTGCGAAAAGTGGTTTTTCAACACTAACACAAGTGCGAAAAGTGGTTTTTCATCACTAACACAAGTGTGAAAAGTGATTTTTCAACACTAACACAAGTGCGAAAAGTGTTGTTTCCACACTATCACAAGTGCGAAAAGTGTTTTTTCCACACTAATACAAGTGCAAAAGTGGTTTCCTGCACCAACACAAGTGCGAAAAGTGGTTTTTCAACACTAACACAAGTGCGAAAAGTGGTTTTTCAACACTAACACAAGTGCGAAAAGTGTTTTTTCCACACTAATACAAGTGCAAAAGTGGTTTCCTGCACCAACACAAGTGCGAAAAGTGATTTTTCAACACTAACACAAGTGCAAAAAGTGGTTTTTCAACACTAACACAAGTGCGAAAAGTGGTTTTTCAACACTAACACAAGTGCGAAAAGTGTTTTTTCCACACTAATACAAGTGCAAAAGTGGTTTCCTGCACCAACACAAGTGCGAAAAGTGGTTTTTCAACACTAACACAAGTGCGAAAAGTGGTTTTTCATCACTAACACAAGTGCGAAAAGTGGTTTTTCAACAATAACACAAGTGCGAAAAGTGTTTTTTCCACACTAATACAAGTGCAAAAGTGGTTTCCTGCACCAACACAAGTGCGAAAAGTGGTTTTTCAACACTAACACAAGTGCGAAAAGTGGTTTTTCAACACTAACACAAGTGCGAAAAGTGGTTTTTCAACACTATCACAAGTGCAAAAAGTGTTTTTTCCACACTAATACAAGCGCAAAAGTGGTTTCCTGCACCAACACAAGTGCGAAAAGTGGTTTTTCAACACTAACACAAGTGCGAAAAGTGGTTTTTCAACACTAACACAAGTGCGAAAAGTGGTTTTTCAACACTAACACAAGTGCGAAAAGTGTTTTTTCCACACTAGTACAAGTGCAAATGTGGTTTCCTGCACCAACACAAGTGCGAAAAGTGGTTTTTCAACACTAACACAAGTGCCAAAAGTGGTTTTTCAACACTATCACAAGTGCAAAAAGTGTTTTTCCACACTAATACAAGTGCAAATGTGGTTTCCTGCACCAACACAAGTGCGAAAAGTGGTTTTTCAACACAAACACAAGTGCAAAAAGTGGTTTTTCAACACTAACACAAGTGCGAAAAGTGGTTTTTCAACACTAACACAAGTGCGAAAAGTGTTTTTTCCACACTAATACAACTGCAAAAGTGGTTTCCTGCACCAACACAAGTGCAAAAAGTGGTTTTTCAACACTAACACAAGTGCGAAAAGTGGTTTTTCCACACTAATACAAGTGCAAAAGTGGTTTCCTGCACCAACACAAGTGCGAAACGTGGTTTTTCAACACTAACACAAGTGCGAAAAGTGGTTTTTCAACACTAACACAAGTGCAAAAAGTGTTTTTTCCACACTAATACAAGTGCAAATGTGGTTTCCTGCACCAACACAAGTGCGAAAAGTGGTTTTTCAACACTAACACAAGTGCGAAAAGTGGTTTTTCAACACTAACACAAGTGCCAAAAGTGGTTTTTCAACACTATCACAAGTGCAAAAAGTGTTTTTTCCACACTAATACAAGTGCAAATGTGGTTTCCTGCACCAACACAAGTGCGAAAAGTGGTTTTTCAACACTAACACAAGTGCGAAAAGTGGTTTTTCAACACTAACACAAGTGCGAAAAGTGTTTTTTCCACACTAATACAAGTGCAAAAGTGGTTTCCTGCACCAACACAAGTGCGAAAAGTGGTTTTTCAACACTAACACAAGTGCGAAAAGTGGTTTTTCACCACTAACACAACTGCGAAAAGTGGTTTTTCAACACTAACACAAGTGCGAAAAGTGTTTTTTCCACACTAATACAAGTGCAAAAGTGGTTTCCTGCATCAACACAAGTGCGAAAAGAGGTTTTTCAACACTAACACAAGTGCGAAAAGTGATTTTTCAACACTAACACAAGTGCGAAAAGTGTTTTTCTACACTAATACAAGTGCAAAAGTGGTTTCCTGCACCAACACAAGTGCGAAAAGTGATTTTTCAACACTAACACAAGTGCGAAAAGTGGTTTTTCAACACTAACACAAGTGCGAAAAGTGTTTTTTCCACACTAATACAAGTGCAAAAGTGGTTTCCTGCACCAACACAAGTGCGAAAAGTGGTTTTTCAACACTAACACAAGTGCGAAAAGTGGTTTTTCAACACTAACACAAGTGCGAAAAGTGGTTTTTCAACACCAACACAAGTGCGAAAAGTGTTTTTTCCACACTAATACAAGTGAAAAAGTGGTTTCCTGCACCAACACAAGTGCGAAAAGTGGTTTTTCAACACTAACACAAGTGCGAAAAGTGGTTTTTCAACACTAACACAAGTGCGAAAAGTGGTTTTTCAACACTAACACAAGTGCGAAAAGTGTTTTTTCCACACTAATACAAGTGCAAAAGTGGTTTCCTACACCAACACAAGTGCGAAAAGTGGTTTTTCAACACTAACTCAAGTGCGAAAAGTGGTTTTTCAACACTAACACAAGTGCGAAAAGTGTTTTTTCCACACTAATACAAGTGCAAAAGTGGTTTCCTGCACCAACACAAGTGCGAAAAGTGGTTTTTCAACACTAACACAAGTGCGAAAAGTGGTTTTTCAACACTAACACAAGTGCGAAAAGTGGTTTTTCAACACTAACACAAGTGCGAAAAGTGTTTTTTCCACATTAATACAAGTGCAAAAGTGGTTTCCTGCACCAACACAAGTGCGAAAAGTGATTTTTCAACACTAACACAAGTGCAAAAAGTGGTTTTTCAACACTAACACAAGTGCAAAAAGTGTTTTTTCCACACTAATACAAGTGCAAAAGTGGTTTCCTGCACCACACAAGTGCGAAAAGTGGTTTTTCAACACTAACACAAGTGCGAAAAGTGGTTTTTCAACACTAACACAAGTGTGAAAAGTGTTTTTTCCACACTAATACAAGTGCAAAAGTGGTTTCCTACACCAACACAAGTGCGAAAAGTGGTTTTTCAACACTAACTCAAGTGCGAAAAGTGGTTTTTCAACACTAACACAAGTGCGAAAAGTGTTTTTTCCACACTAATACAAGTGCAAAAGTGGTTTCCTGCACCAACACAAGTGCGAAAAGTGGTTTTTCAACACTAACACAAGTGCGAAAAGTGGTTTTTCAACACTAACACAAGTGCGAAAAGTGGTTTTTCAACACTAACACAAGTGCGAAAAGTGTTTTTTCCACATTAATACAAGTGCAAAAGTGGTTTCCTGCACCAACACAAGTGCGAAAAGTGATTTTTCAACACTAACACAAGTGCAAAAAGTGGTTTTTCAACACTAACACAAGTGCAAAAAGTGTTTTTTCCACACTAATACAAGTGCAAAAGTGGTTTCCTGCACCACACAAGTGCGAAAAGTGGTTTTTCAACACTAACACAAGTGCGAAAAGTGGTTTTTCAACACTAACACAAGTGCGAAAAGTGTTTTTTCCACACTAATACAAGTGCAAAAGTGGTTTCCTGCACCAACACAAGTGCGAAAAGTGGTTTTTCAACACTAACACAAGTGCGAAAAGTGGTTTTTCAACACTAACACAAGTGCGAAAAGTGGTTTTTCAACACTAACACAAGTGCGAAAAGTGTTTTTTCCACACTAATACAAGTGCAAAAGTGGTTTCCTGCACCAACACAAGTGCGAAAAGTGGTTTTTCAACACTAACTCAAGTGCGAAAAGTGGTTTTTCAACACTAACACAATTGCGAAAAGTGGTTTTTCAACACTAACACAAGTGCGAAAAGTGTTTTTTCCACACTAATACAAGTGCAAAAGTGGTTTCCTGCACCAACACAAGTGCGAAAAGTGGTTTTTCAACACTAACATAAGTGCGAAAAGTGGTTTTTCAACACTAACACAAGTGCGAAAAGTGTTTTTTCCACACTAATACAAGTGCAAAAGTGGTTTCCTGCACCAACACAAGTGCGAAAAGTGATTTTTCAACACTAACACAAGTGCAAAAAGTGGTTTTTCAACACTAACACAAGTGCAAAAAGTGTTTTTTCCACACTAATACAAGTGCAAATGTGGTTTCCTGCACCAACACAAGTGCGAAAAGTGGTTTTTCAACACTAACACAAGTGCGATAAGTGGTTTTTCAACACTAACACAAGTGCCAAAAGTGGTTTTTCAACACTATCACAAGTGCAAAAAGTGTTTTTTCCACACTAATACAAGTGCAAATGTGGTTTCCTGCACCAACACAAGTGCGAAAAGTGGTTTTTCAACACTAACACAAGTGCAAAAAGTGGTTTTTCAACACTAACACAAGTGCGAAAAGTGGTTTTTCAACACTAACACAAGTGCGAAAAGTGTTTTTTCCACACTAATACAACTGCAAAAGTGGTTTCCTGCACCAACACAAGTGCGAAAAGTGGTTTTTCAACACTAACACAAGTGTGAAAAGTGGTTTTTCAACACTATCACAAGTGCAAAAAGTGTTTTTTCCACACTAATACAAGTGCAAAAGTGGTTTCCTGCACCAACACAAGTGCGAAAAGTGGTTTTTCAACACTAACACAAGTGCGAAAAGTGGTTTTTCAACACTAACACAAGTGCGAAAAGTGGTTTTTCAACACTAACACAAGTGCGAAAAGTGTTTTTTCCACACTAATACAAGTGCAAAAGTGGTTTCCTGCACCAACACAAGTCCGAAAAGTGGTTTTTCAACACTAACACAAGTGCGAAAAGTGGTTTTTCAACACTAACACAAGTGCGAAAAGTGGTTTTTCAACACTAACACAAGTGCGAAAAGTGTTTTTTCCACACTAATACAAGTGCAAAAGTGGTTTCCTGCACCAACACAAGTGCCAAAAGTGATTTTTCAACACTAACACAAGTGCAAAAAGTGGTTTTTCAACACCAACACAAGTGCGAAAAGTGGTTTTTCAACACTAACACAAGTGCGAAAAGTGTTTTTTCCACACTAATACAAGTGCAAAAGTGGTTTCCTGCACCAACACAAGTGCGAAAAGTGGTTTTTCAACACTAACACAAGTGCGAAAAGTGGTTTTTCAACACTAACACAAGTGCGAAAAGTGGTTTTTTAACACTAACACAAGTGCGAAAAGTGTTTTTTCCACACTAATACAAGTGCAAAAGTGGTTTCCTACACCAACACAAGTGCGAAAAGTGGTTTTTCAACACTAACTCAAGTGCGAAAAGTGGTTTTTCAACACTAACACAAGTGCGAAAAGTGTTTTTTCCACACTAATACAAGTGCAAAAGTGGTTTCCTGCACCAACACAAGTGCGAAAAGTGGTTTTTCTAACACTAACACAAGTGCGAAAAGTGGTTTTTCAACACTAACACAAGTGCGAAAAGTGGTTTTTCAACACTAACACAAGTGCGAAAAGTGTTTTTTCCACACTAATACAAGTGCAAAAGTGGTTTCCTGCACCAACACAAGTGCGAAAAGTGATTTTTCAACACTAACACAAGTGCAAAAAGTGTTTTTTCCACACTAATACAAGTGCAAAAGTGGTTTCCTGCACCACACAAGTGCGAAAAGTGGTTTTTCAACACTAACACAAGTGCGAAAAGTGGTTTTTCAACACTAACACAAGTGCGAAAAGTGTTTTTTCCACACTAATACAAGTGCAAAAGTGGTTTCCTGCACCAACACAAGTGCGAAAAGTGGTTTTTCAACACTAACACAAGTGCGAAAAGTGGTTTTTCAACACTAACACAAGTGCGAAAAGTGGTTTTTCAACACTAACACAAGTGCGAAAAGTGTTTTTTCCACACTAATACAAGTGCAAAAGTGGTTTCCTGCACCAACACAAGTGCGAAAAGTGGTTTTTCAACACTAACTCAAGTGCGAAAAGTGGTTTTTCAACACTAACACAATTGCGAAAAGTGGTTTTTCAACACTAACACAAGTGCGAAAAGTGTTTTTTCCACACTAATACAAGTGCAAAAGTGGTTTCCTGCACCAACACAAGTGCGAAAAGTGGTTTTTCAACACTAACACAAGTGCGAAAAGTGGTTTTTCAACACTAACACAAGTGCGAAAAGTGGTTTTTCAACACTAACACAAGTGCGAAAAGTGTTTTTTCCACACTAATACAAGTGCAAAAGTGGTTTCCTGCACCAACACAAGTGCGAAAAGTGATTTTTCAACACTAACACAAGTGCAAAAAGTGGTTTTTCAACACTAACACAAGTGCAAAAAGTGTTTTTTCCACACTAATACAAGTGTAAATGTGGTTTCCTGCACCAACACAAGTGCGAAAAGTGGTTTTTCAACACTAACACAAGTGCGAAAAGTGGTTTTTCAACACTAACACAAGTGCGAAAAGTGGTTTTTCAACACTAACACAAGTGTGAAAAGTGTTTTTTCCACATTAATACAACTGCAAAAGTGGTTTCCTGCACCAACACAAGTGCGAAAAGTGGTTTTTCAACACTAACACAAGTGCGAAAAGTTGTTTTTCAACACTAACACAAGTGCGAAAAGTGTTTTTTCCACACTAATACAAGTGCAAAAGTGGTTTCCTGCAACAACACAAGTGCGAAAAGTGGTTTTTCAACACTAACACAAGTGCGAAAAGTGGTTTTTCATCACTAACACAAGTGCGAAAAGTGGTTTTTCAACACTAACACAAGTGCGAAAAGTGTTTTTTCCACACTATCACAAGTGCGAAAAGTGTTTTTTCCACACTAATACAAGTGCAAAAGTGGTTTCCTGCACCAACACAAGTGCGAAAAGTGGTTTTTCAACACTAACACAAGTGCGAAAAGTGGTTTTTCATCACTAACACAAGTGTGAAAAGTGATTTTTCAACACTAACACAAGTGCGAAAAGTGTTGTTTCCACACTATCACAAGTGCGAAAAGTGTTTTTTCCACACTAATACAAGTGCAAAAGTGGTTTCCTGCACCAACACAAGTGCGAAAAGTGGTTTTTCAACACTAACACAAGTGCGAAAAGTGGTTTTTCAACACTAACACAAGTGCGAAAAGTGTTTTTTCCACACTAATACAAGTGCAAAAGTGGTTTCCTGCACCAACACAAGTGCGAAAAGTGATTTTTCAACACTAACACAAGTGCAAAAAGTGGTTTTTCAACACTAACACAAGTGCGAAAAGTGGTTTTTCAACACTAACACAAGTGCGAAAAGTGTTTTTTCCACACTAATACAAGTGCAAAAGTGGTTTCCTGCACCAACACAAGTGCGAAAAGTGGTTTTTCAACACTAACACAAGTGCGAAAAGTGGTTTTTCATCACTAACACAAGTGCGAAAAGTGGTTTTTCAACAATAACACAAGTGCGAAAAGTGTTTTTTCCACACTAATACAAGTGCAAAAGTGGTTTCCTGCACCAACACAAGTGCGAAAAGTGGTTTTTCAACACTAACACAAGTGCGAAAAGTGGTTTTTCAACACTAACACAAGTGCGAAAAGTGGTTTTTCAACACTATCACAAGTGCAAAAAGTGTTTTTTCCACACTAATACAAGCGCAAAAGTGGTTTCCTGCACCAACACAAGTGCGAAAAGTGGTTTTTCAACACTAACACAAGTGCGAAAAGTGGTTTTTCAACACTAACACAAGTGCGAAAAGTGGTTTTTCAACACTAACACAAGTGCGAAAAGTGTTTTTTCCACACTAGTACAAGTGCAAATGTGGTTTCCTGCACCAACACAAGTGCGAAAAGTGGTTTTTCAACACTAACACAAGTGCCAAAAGTGGTTTTTCAACACTATCACAAGTGCAAAAAGTGTTTTTTCCACACTAATACAAGTGCAAATGTGGTTTCCTGCACCAACACAAGTGCGAAAAGTGGTTTTTCAACACAAACACAAGTGCAAAAAGTGGTTTTTCAACACTAACACAAGTGCGAAAAGTGGTTTTTCAACACTAACACAAGTGCGAAAAGTGTTTTTTCCACACTAATACAACTGCAAAAGTGGTTTCCTGCACCAACACAAGTGCAAAAAGTGGTTTTTCAACACTAACACAAGTGCGA
>NW_027619034.1:0-54579 GCF_964187855.1 Myxine glutinosa
TAACACAAGTGCGAAAAGTGTTTTTTCCACACTAATACAAGTGCAAAAGTGGTTTCCTGCACCAACACAAGTGCAAAAAGTGGTTTTTCAACACTAACACAAGTGCGAAAAGTGGTTTTTCAACACTAACACAAGTTCGAAAAGTGGTTTTTCAACACTAACACAAGTGCGAAAAGTGTTTTTTCAACACTAACACAAGTGCGAAAAGTGGTTTTTCAACACTAACACAAGTGCGAAAAGTGTTTTTTCCACACTAATACAAGTGCAAAAGTGGTTTCCTGCACCAACACAAGTGCGAAAAGTGGTATTTCAACACTAACACAAGTGCGAAAAGTGGTTTTTCAACACTACCACAAGTGCGAAAAGTGGTTTTTCCACACTAATACAAGTGCAAAAGTGGTTTCCTGCACCAACACAAGTGCAAAAAGTGGTTTTTCAACACTAACACAAGTGCGAAAAGTGGTTTTTCAACACTAACACAAGTTCGAAAAGTGGTTTTTCAACACTAACACAAGTGCGAAAAGTGTTTTTTCCACACTAATACAAGTGCAAAAGTGGTTTCATGCACCAACACAAGTGCGAAAAGTGGTTTTTCAACACTAACACAAGTGCAAAAAGTGGTTTTTCAACACTAACACAAGTGCGAAAAGTGGGTTTTCAACACTAACACAAGTGCGAAAAGTGTTTTTTCCACACTAATACAAGTGCAAAAGTGGTTTCCTGCACCAACACAAGTGCGAAAAGTGGTTTTTCAACACTAACACAAGTGCGAAAAGTGGTTTTTCAACACTAACACAAGTGCAAAAAGTGGTTTTTCAACACTAACACAAGTGCGAAAAGTGTTTTTTCCACACTAATACAAGTGCGAAAAGTGGTTTTTCAACACTAACACAAGTTCGAAAAGTGGTTTTTCAACACTATCACAAGTGCAAAAAGTGTTTTTTCCACACTAATACAAGTGCAAAAGTGGTTTCCTGCACCATCACAAGTGCGAAAGTGGTTTTTCAACACTAACACAAGTGCGAAAAGTGTTTTTTCAACACTAACACAAGTGCGAAAAGTGTTTTTTCCACACTAATACAAGTGCAAAAGTGGTTTCCTGCACCAACACAAGTGCGAAAAATGGTTTTTCAACACTAACACAAGTGCGAAAAGTGGTTTTTCAACAATAACACAAGTGCGAAAAGTGGTTTTTCAACACTAACACAAGTGCGAAAAGTGTTTTTTCCACACTAATACAAGTGCAAAAGTGGTTTCCTGCACCAACACAAGTGCGAAAAGTGGTTTTTCAACACTAACACAAGTGCGAAAAGTGGTTTTTCAACACTAACACAAGTGCGAAAAGTGTTTTTTCCACACTAATACAAGTGCAAAAGTGGTTTCCTGCACCAACACAAGTGCGAAAAGTGGTTTTTCAACACTAACACAAGTGCGAAAAGTGGTTTTTCAACACTAACACAAGTGCGAAAAGTGGTTTTTCAACACTATCACAAGTGCAAAAAGTGTTTTTTCCACACTAATACAAGTGCAAAAGTGGTTTCCTGCACCAACACAAGTGCGAAAAGTGGTTTTTCAACACTAACACAAGTGCGAAAAGTGGTTTTTCAACACTAACACAAGTGCGAAAAGTGGTTTTTCAACACTAACACAAGTGCGAAAAGTGTTTTTTCCACACTAATACAAGTGCAAAAGTGGTTTCCTGCACCAACACAAGTGCGAAAAGTGGTTTTTCAACACTAACACAAGTGCAAAAAGTGGTTTTTCAACACTAACACAAGTGCGAAAAGTGGTTTTTCAACACTAACACAAGTGCGAAAAGTGTTTTTTCCACACTAATACAAGTGCAAAAGTGGTTTCCTGCAGCAACACAAGTGCGAAAAGTGGTTTTTCAACACTAACACAAGTGCGAAAAGTGGTTTTTCAACACTAACACAAGTGCGAAAAGTGGTTTTTCAACACTAACACAAGTGCGAAAAGTGTTTTTTCCACACTAATACAAGTGCAAAAGTGGTTTCCTGCACCAACACAATTGCGAAAAGTGGTTTTTCAACACTAACACAAGTGCGAAAAGTGGTTTTTCAACACTAACACAAGTGCGAAAAGTGGTTTTTCCACACTAATACAAGTGCAAAAGTGGTTTCCTGCACCAACACAAGTGCGAAAAGTGGTTTTTCAACACTAACACAAGTGTGAAAAGGGGTTTTTCAACACTAACACAAGTGCGAAAAGTGGTTTTTCAACACTATCACAAGTGCAAAAAGTGTTTTTTCCACACTAATACAAGTGCAAAAGTGGTTTCCTGCACCAACACAAGTGAGTGCAAAAAGTGGTTTTTCAACACTAACACAAGTGCGAAAAGTGGGTTTTCAACACTAACACAAGTGCGAAAAGTGTTTTTTGCACACTAATACAAGTGCAAAAGTGGTTTCCTGCACCAACACAAGTGCGAAAAGTGGTTTTTCAACACTAACACAAGTGCGAAAAGTGGTTTTTCAACACTAACACAAGTGTGAAAAGTGGTTTTTCAACACTAACACAAGTGCGAAAAGTGTTTTTTCCACACTAATACAAGTGCAAAAGTGGTTTCCTGCACCAACACAAGTGCGAAGTGGTTTTTCGACACTAACACAAGTGCGAAAAGTGGTTTTTCAACACTACCACAAGTGCGAAAAGTGGTTTTTCCACACTAATACAAGTGCAAAAGTGGTTTCCTGCACCAACACAAGTGCAAAAAGTGGTTTTTCAACACTAACACAAGTGCGAAAAGTGGTTTTTTCAATACTAACACAAGTTCGAAAAGTGGTTTTTCAACACTAACACAAGTGCGAAAAGTGTTTTTTCCACACTAATACAAGTGCAAAAGTGGTTTCATGCACCAACACAAGTGCGAAAAGTGGTTTTTCCACACTAATACAAGTGCAAAAGTGGTTTCCTGCACCAACACAAGTGCGAAAAGTGGTTTTTCAACACTAACACAAGTGCGAAAAGTGGTTTTTCAACACTAACACAAGTTCGAAAAGTGGTTTTTCAACACTAACACAAGTGCGAAAAGTGTTTTTTCCACACTAATACAAGTGCAAAAGTGGTTTCCTGCACCAACACAAGTGCGAAAAGTGGTTTTTCAACACTAACACAAGTGCAAAAAGTGGTTTTTCAACACTAACACAAGTGCGAAAAGTGGTTTTTCAACACTAACACAAGTGCGAAAAGTGTTTTTTCCACACTAATACAAGTGCAAAAGTGGTTTCCTGCACCAACATAAGTGCGAAAAGTGGTTTTTCAACACTAACACAAGTGCAAAAAGTGGTTTTTCAACACTAACACAAGTGCGAAAAGTGGTTTTTCAACACTAACACAAGTGCGAAAAGTGTTTTTTCCACACTAATACAAGTGCAAAAGTGGTTTCCTGCAGCAACACAAGTGCGAAAAGTGGTTTTTCAACACTAACACAAGTGCGAAAAGTGGTTTTTTCAACACTAACACAAGTGCGAAAAGTGGTTTTTCAACACTAACACAAGTGCAAAAAGTGGTTTTTCAACACTAACACAAGTGCGGAAAAGTGGTTTTTCAACACTAACACAAGTGCGGAAAAGTGGTTTTTCAACACTAACACAAGTGCGGAAAAGTTGTTTTTTTCCACACTAATACAAGTGCAAAAGTGGTTTCCTGCACCAACACAAGTGCGAAAAAGTGGTATTTCAACACTAACACAAGTGCGAAAAGTGTTTTTCAACACTACCACAAGTGCGGAAAAGTGGTTTTTCCACACTAATACAAGTGCAAAAGTGGTTTCCTGCACCAACACAAGTGCAAAAAGTGGTTTTTCAACACTAACACAAGTGTGAAAAGTGGTTTTTTCAACACTAACACAAGTTCGAAAAGTGGTTTTTCAACACTAACACAAGTGCGAAAAGTGTTTTTTTCCACACTAATACAAGTGCAAAAAGTGGTTTCATGCACCAACACAAAGTGCGAAAAGTGGTTTTTCAACACTAACACAAGTGCAAAAAGTGGTTTTTCAACACTAACACAAGTGCGAAAAGTGGGTTTTCAACACTAACACAAGTGCGAAAAGTGTTTTTTCCACACTAATACAAGTGCAAAAGTGGTTTCCTGCACCAATACAAGTGCGAAAAGTGGTTTTTCAACACTAACACAAGTGCGAAAAAGTGGTTTTTCAACACTAACACAAGTGCGAACAGTGGTTTTTCAACACTAACACAAGTGCGAAAAGTGTTTTTCCACACTAATACAAGTGCGAAAAGTGGTTTTTCAACACTAACACAAGTTCGAAAAGTGGTTTTTCAACACTATCACAAGTGCAAAAAGTGTTTTTTCCACACTAATACAAGTGCAAAAGTGGTTTCCTGCACCATCACAAGTGCGAAAGTGGTTTTTCAACACTAACACAAGTGCGAAAAGTGTTTTTTCAACACTAACACAAGTGCGAAAAGTGTTTTTTCCACACTAATACAAGTGCAAAAGTGGTTTCCTGCACCATCACAAGTGCGAAAAATGGCTTTTCAACACTAACACAAGTGCGAAAAGTGGTTTTTCAACAATAACACAAGTGCGAAAAGTGGTTTTTCAACACTAACACAAGTGCGAAAAGTGTTTTTTCCACACTAATACAAGTGCAAAAGTGGTTTCCTGCACCAACACAAGTGCGAAAAAGTGGTTTTTCAACACTAACACAAGTGCGAAAAAGTGGTTTTTTCAACACTAACACAAGTGCGAAAAGTGTTTTTTCCACACTAATACAAGTGCAAAAGTGGTTTCCTGCACCAACACAAGTGCGAAAAGTGGTTTTTCAACACTAACACAAGTGCGAAAAGTGGTTTTTCAACACTAACACAAGTGCGAAAAGTGGTTTTTCAACACTATCACAAGTGCAGAAAGTGTTTTTTTCACACACTAATACAAGTGCAAAAAGTGGTTTCCTGCCACCAACACAAGTGCGAAAAGTGGTTTTTCAACACTAACACAAGTGCGAAAAGTGGTTTTTCAACACTAACACAAGTGCGAAAAGTGGTTTTTCAACACTAACACAAGTGCGAAAAGTGTTTTTTCCACACTAATACAAGTGCAAAAGTGGTTTCCTGCACCAACACAAGTGCGAAAAGTGGTTTTTCAACACTAACACAAGTGCGAAAAGTGGTTTTTCAACACTAACACAAGTGCGAAAAGTGTTTTTTCCACACTAATACAAGTGCAAAAGTGGTTTCATGCACCAACACAAGTGCGAAAAGTGGTTTTTCCCACACTAATACAAGTGCAAAAGTGGTTTCCTGCACCAACACAAGTGCGAAAAGTGGTTTTTCAACACTAACACAAGTGCGAAAAGTGGTTTTTCAACACTAACACAAGTTCGAAAAGTGGTTTTTCAACACTAACACAAGTGCGAAAAGTGTTTTTTCCCACACTAATACAAGTGCAAAAGTGGTTTCCTGCACCAACACAAGTGCGAAAAGTGGTTTTTCAACACTAACACAAGTGCAAAAAGTGGTTTTTCAACACTAACACAAGTGCGGAAAAGTGGGTTTTCAACACTAACACAAGTGCGAAAAGTGTTTTTTCCACACTAATACAAGTGCAAAAGTGGTTTCCTGCACCAACACAAGTGCGAAAAAGTGGTTTTTCAACACTAACACAAGTGCAAAAAGTGGTTTTTCAACACTAACACAAGTGCGAAAAGTGGTTTTTCAACACTAACACAAGTGCGAAAAGTGTTTTTTCCACACTAATACAAGTGCAAAAGTGGTTTCCTGCAGCAACACAAGTGCGAAAAGTGGTTTTTCAACACTAACACAAGTGCGAAAAGTGGTTTTTCAACACTAACACAAGTGCGAAAAGTGGTTTTTTCAACACTAACACAAGTGCAAAAAAGTGGTTTTTCAACACTAACACAAGTGCGAAAAGTGGTTTTTCAACCCTAACACAAGTGCGAAAAAGTGGTTTTTCAACACTAACACAAGTGCGAAAAGTGTTTTTTTCCACACTAATACAAGTGCAAAAGTGGTTTCCTGCACCAACACAAGTGCGAAAAGTGGTATTTCAACACTAACACAAGTGCGAAAAGTGGTTTTTCAACACTACCACAAGTGCGAAAAGTGGGTTTTCAACACTAACACAAGTGCGAAAAGTGTTTTTTCCACACTAATACAAGTGCAAAAGTGGTTTCCTGCACCAATACAAGTGCGAAAAGTGGTTTTTCAACACTAACACAAGTGCGAAAAGTGGTTTTTCAACACTAACACAAGTTCGAAAAGTGGTTTTTCAACACTAACACAAGTGCGAAAAGTGTTTTTTCCACACTAATACAAGTGCAAAAGTGGTTTCATGCACCAACACAAGTGCGAAAAGTGGTTTTTCAACACTAACACAAGTGCAAAAAGTGGTTTTTCAACACTAACACAAGTGCGAAAAGTGGGTTTTCAACACTAACACAAGTGCGAAAAGTGTTTTTTCCACACTAATACAAGTGCAAAAGTGGTTTCCTGCACCAATACAAGTGCGAAAAGTGGTTTTTCAACACTAACACAAGTGCGAAAAGTGGTTTTTCAACACTAACACAAGTGCGAACAGTGGTTTTTCAACACTAACACAAGTGCGAAAAGTGTTTTTCCACACTAATACAAGTGCGAAAAGTGGTTTTTCAACACTAACACAAGTTCGAAAAGTGGTTTTTCAACACTATCACAAGTGCAAAAAGTGTTTTTTCCACACTAATACAAGTGCAAAAGTGGTTTCCTGCACCATCACAAGTGCGAAAGTGGTTTTTCAACACTAACACAAGTGCGAAAAGTGTTTTTTCAACACTAACACAAGTGCGAAAAGTGTTTTTTCCACACTAATACAAGTGCAAAAGTGGTTTCCTGCACCAACACAAGTGCGAAAAATGGCTTTTCAACACTAACACAAGTGCGAAAAGTGGTTTTTCAACAATAACACAAGTGCGAAAAGTGGTTTTTCAACACTAACACAAGTGCGAAAAGTGTTTTTTCCACACTAATACAAGTGCAAAAGTGGTTTCCTGCACCAACACAAGTGCGAAAAGTGGTTTTTCAACACTAACACAAGTGCGAAAAGTGGTTTTTCAACACTAACACAAGTGCGAAAAGTGTTTTTTCCACACTAATACAAGTGCAAAAGTGGTTTCCTGCACCAACACAAGTGCGAAAAGTGGTTTTTCAACACTAACACAAGTGCGAAAAGTGGTTTTTCAACACTAACACAAGTGCGAAAAGTGGTTTTTCAACACTATCACAAGTGCAAAAAGTGTTTTTTCCACACTAATACAAGTGCAAAAGTGGTTTCCTGCACCAACACAAGTGCGAAAAGTGGTTTTTCAACACTAACACAAGTGCGAAAAGTGGTTTTTCAACACTAACACAAGTGCGAAAAGTGGTTTTTCAACACTAACACAAGTGCGAAAAGTGTTTTTTCCACACTAATACAAGTGCAAAAGTGGTTTCCTGCACCAACACAAGTGCGAAAAGTGGTTTTTCAACACTAACACAAGTGCAAAAAGTGGTTTTTCAACACTAACACAAGTGCGAAAAGTGGTTTTTCAACACTAACACAAGTGCGAAAAGTGTTTTTTCCACACTAATACAAGTGCAAAAGTGGTTTCCTGCAGCAATACAAGTGCGAAAAGTGGTTTTTCAACACTAACACAAGTGCGAAAAGTGGTTTTTCAACACTAACACAAGTGCGAAAAGTGGTTTTTCAACACTAACACAAGTGCGAAAAGTGGTTTTTCAACACTAACACAAGTGCGAAAAGTGTTTTTTCCACACTAATGCAAGTGCAAAAGTGGTTTCCTGCACCAACACAATTGCGAAAAGTGGTTTTTCAACACTAACACAAGTGCGAAAAGTGGTTTTTCAACACTAACACAAGTGCGAAAAGTGGTTTTTCCACACTAATACAAGTGCAAAAGTGGTTTCCTGCACCAACACAAGTGCGAAAAGTGGTTTTTCAACACTAACACAAGTGTGAAAAGGGGTTTTTCAACACTAACACAAGTGCGAAAAGTGGTTTTTCAACACTATCACAAGTGCAAAAAGTGTTTTTTCCACACTAATACAAGTGCAAAAGTGGTTTCCTGCACCAACACAAGTGCGAAAAGTGGTTTTTCAACACTAACACAAGTGCGAAAAGTGGGTTTTCAACACTAACACAAGTGCGAAAAGTGGTTTTTCCACACTAATACAAGTGCAAAAGTGGTTTCCTGCACCAACACAAGTGCGAAAAGTGGTTTTTCAACACTAACACAAGTGTGAAAAGGGGTTTTTCAACACTAACACAAGTGCGAAAAGTGGTTTTTCAACACTATCACAAGTGCAAAAAGTGTTTTTTCCACACTAATACAAGTGCAAAAGTGGTTTCCTGCACCAACACAAGTGCGAAAAGTGGTTTTTCAACACTAACACAAGTGCGAAAAGTGGGTTTTCAACACTAACACAAGTGCGAAAAGTGTTTTTTGCACACTAATACAAGTGCAAAAGTGGTTTCCTGCACCAACACAAGTGCGAAAAGTGGTTTTTCAACACTAACACAAGTGCGAAAAGTGGTTTTTCAACACTAACACAAGTGCGAAAAGTGGTTTTTCAACACTAACACAAGTGCGAAAAGTGTTTTTTCCACACTAATACAAGTGCAAAAGTGGTTTCCTGCACCAACACAAGTGCGAAAAGTGGTTTTTCAACACTAACACAAGTGCGAAAAGTGGTTTTTCAACACTACCACAAGTGCGAAAAGTGGTTTTTCCACACTAATACAAGTGCAAAAGTGGTTTCCTGCACCAACACAAGTGCAAAAAGTGGTTTTTCAACACTAACACAAGTGCGAAAAGTGGTTTTTCAACACTAACACAAGTTCGAAAAGTGGTTTTTCAACACTAACACAAGTGCGAAAAGTGTTTTTTCCACACTAATACAAGTGCAAAAGTGGTTTCATGCACCAACACAAGTGCGAAAAGTGGTTTTTCCACACTAATACAAGTGCAAAAGTGGTTTCCTGCACCAACACAAGTGCGAAAAGTGGTTTTTCAACACTAACACAAGTGCGAAAAGTGGTTTTTCAACACTAACACAAGTTCGAAAAGTGGTTTTTCAACACTAACACAAGTGCGAAAAGTGTTTTTTCCACACTAATACAAGTGCAAAAGTGGTTTCCTGCACCAACACAAGTGCGAAAAGTGGTTTTTCAACACTAACACAAGTGCAAAAAGTGGTTTTTCAACACTAACACAAGTGCGAAAAGTGGGTTTTCAACACTAACACAAGTGCGAAAAGTGTTTTTTCCACACTAATACAAGTGCAAAAGTGGTTTCCTGCACCAACACAAGTGCGAAAAGTGGTTTTTCAACACTAACACAAGTGCAAAAAGTGGTTTTTCAACACTAACACAAGTGCGAAAAGTGGTTTTTCAACACTAACACAAGTGCGAAAAGTGTTTTTTCCACACTAATACAAGTGCAAAAGTGGTTTCCTGCAGCAACACAAGTGCGAAAAGTGGTTTTTCAACACTAACACAAGTGCGAAAAGTGGTTTTTCAACACTAACACAAGTGCGAAAAGTGGTTTTTCAACTCTAACACAAGTGCGAAAAGTGTTTTTTCCACACTAATACAAGTGCAAAAGTGGTTTCCTGCACCAACACAATTGCGAAAAGTGGTTTTTCAACACTAACACAAGTGCGAAAAGTGTTTTTTCAACACTAACACAAGTGCGAAAAGTGGTTTTTCCACACTAATACAAGTGCAAAAGTGGTTTCCTGCACCAACACAAGTGCGAAAAGTGGTTTTTCAACACTAACACAAGTGTGAAAAGGGGTTTTTCAACACTAACACAAGTGCGAAAAGTGGTTTTTCAACACTATCACAAGTGCAAAAAGTGTTTTTTCCACACTAATACAAGTGCAAAAGTGGTTTTCTGCACCAACACAAGTGCGAAAAGTGGTTTTTCAACACTAACACAAGTGCAAAAAGTGGTTTTTCAACACTAACACAAGTGCGAAAAGTGTTTTTTCCACACTAATACAAGTGCAAAAGTGGTTTCCTGCACCAACACAAGTGCGAAAAGTGGTTTTTCAACACTAACACAAGTGCAAAAAGTGGTTTTTCAACACTAACACAAGTGCGAAAAGTGGTTTTTCAACACTAACACAAGTGCGAAAAGTGTTTTTTCCACATTAATACAAGTGCAAAAGTGGTTTCCTGCAGCAACACAAGTGCGAAAAGTGGTTTTTCAACACTAACACAAGTGCGAAAAGTGGTTTTTCAACACTAACACAAGTGCGAAAAGTGGTTTTTCAACACTAACACAAGTGCGAAAAGTGTTTTTTCCACACTAATACAAGTGCAAAAGTGGTTTCCTGCACCAACACAATTGCGAAAAGTGGTTTTTCAACACTAACACAAGTGCGAAAAGTGGTTTTTCAACACTAACACAAGTGCGAAAAGTGGTTTTTCCACACTAATACAAGTGCAAAAGTGGTTTCCTGCACCAACACAAGTGCGAAAAGTGGTTTTTCAACACTAACACAAGTGTGAAAAAGGGGTTTTCAACACTAACACAAGTGCGAAAAGTGGTTTTTCAACACTATCACAAGTGCAAAAAGTGTTTTTTCCACACTAATACAAGTGCAAAAGTGGTTTCCTGCACCAACACAAGTGCGAAAAGTGGTTTTTCAACACTAACACAAGTGCAAAAAGTGGTTTTTCAACACTAACACAAGTGCGAAAAGTGGGTTTTCAACACTAACACAAGTGCGAAAAGTGTTTTTTGCACACTAATACAAGTGCAAAAGTGGTTTCCTGCACCAACACAAGTGCGAAAAGTGGTTTTTCAACACTAACACAAGGGCGAAAAGTGGTTTTTCACACTAACACAAGTGCGAAAAGTGGTTTTTCAACACTAACACAAGTGCGAAAAGTGTTTTTTCCACACTAATACAAGTGCAAAAGTGGTTTCCTGCACCAACACAAGTGCGAAGTGGTTTTTCAACACTAACACAAGTGCGAAAAAGTGGTTTTTCAACACTACCACAAGTGCGAAAAGTGGTTTTTCCACACTAATACAAGTGCAAAAGTGGTTTCCTGCACCAACACAAGTGCAAAAAGTGGTTTTTCAACACTAACACAAGTGCGAAAAGTGGTTTTTCAATACTAACACAAGTTCGAAAAGTGGTTTTTCAACACTAACACAAGTGCGAAAAGTGTTTTTTCCACACTAATACAAGTGCAAAAGTGGTTTCATGCACAACACAAGTGCGAAAAGTGGTTTTTCCACACTAATACAAGTGCAAAAGTGGTTTCCTGCACCAACACAAGTGCGAAAAGTGGTTTTTCAACACTAACACAAGTGCGAAAAGTGGTTTTTCAACACTAACACAAGTTCGAAAAGTGGTTTTTCAACACTAACACAAGTGTCGAAAAGTGTTTTTTCCACACTAATACAAGTGCAAAAGTGGTTTCCTGCACCAACACAAGTGCGAAAAGTGGTTTTTCAACACTAACACAAGTGCAAAAAGTGGTTTTTCAACACTAACACAAGTGCGAAAAGTGGGTTTTCAACACTAACACAATTGCGAAAATTGTTTTTTCCACACTAATACAAGTGCAAAAGTGGTTTCCTGCACCAACACAAGTGCGAAAAGTGGTTTTTCAACACTAACACAAGTGCAAAAAGTGGTTTTTCAACACTAACACAAGTGCGAAAAGTGGTTTTTCAACACTAACACAAGTGCGAAAAGTGTTTTTTCCACACTAATACAAGTGCAAAAGTGGTTTCCTGCAGCAACACAAGTGCGAAAAGTGGTTTTTCAACACTAACACAAGTGCGAAAAGTGGTTTTTCAACACTAACACAAGTGCGAAAAGTGGTTTTTCAACACTAACACAAGTGCGAAAAGTGGTTTTTTCAACACTAACACAAGTGCGAAAAGTGGTTTTTCAACACTAACACAAGTGCGAAAAGTGGTTTTTCAACACTAACACAAGTGCGAAAAGTGTTTTTTCCACACTAATACAAGTGCAAAAGTGGTTTCCTGCACCAACACAAGTGCGAAAAGTGGTATTTCAACACTAACACAAGTGCGAAAAGTGGTTTTTCAACACTACCACAAGTGCGAAAAGTGGTTTTTCCACACTAATACAAGTGCAAAAGTGGTTTCCCTGCACCAACACAAGTGCAAAAAGTGGTTTTTCAACACTAACACAAGTGCGAAAAGTGGTTTTTCAACACTAACACAAGTTCGAAAAGTGGTTTTTCAACACTAACACAAGTGCGAAAAGTGTTTTTTCCACACTAATACAAGTGCAAAAGTGGTTTCATGCACCAACACAAGTGCGAAAAGTGGTTTTTCAACACTAACACAAGTGCAAAAAGTGGTTTTTCAACACTAACACAAGTGCGAAAAGTGGGTTTTCAACACTAACACAAGTGCGAAAAGTGTTTTTTCCACACTAATACAAGTGCAAAAGTGGTTTCCTGCACCAATACAAGTGCGAAAAGTGGTTTTTCAACACTAACACAAGTGCGAAAAGTGGTTTTTCAACACTAACACAAGTGGCGAACAGTGGTTTTTCAACACTAACACAAGTGCGAAAAGTGTTTTTTCCACACTAATACAAGTGCGAAAAGTGGTTTTTCAACACTAACACAAGTTCGAAAAGTGGTTTTTCAACACTATCACAAGTGCAAAAAGTGTTTTTTCCACACTAATACAAGTGCAAAAGTGGTTTCCTGCACCATCACAAGTGCGAAAGTGGTTTTTCAACACTAACACAAGTGCGAAAAGTGTTTTTTCAACACTAACACAAGTGCGAAAAGTGTTTTTTTCCACACTAATACAAGTGCAAAAGTGGTTTCCTGCACCAACACAAGTGCGAAAAATGGCTTTTCAACACTAACACAAGTGCGAAAAGTGGTTTTTCAACAATAACACAAGTGCGAAAAGTGGTTTTTCAACACTAACACAAGTGCGAAAAGTGTTTTTTCCACACTAATACAAGTGCAAAAGTGGTTTCCTGCACCAACACAAGTGCGAAAAGTGGTTTTTCAACACTAACACAAGTGCGAAAAGTGGTTTTTCAACACTAACACAAGTGCGAAAAGTGTTTTTTCACACTAATACAAGTGCAAAAGTGGTTTCCTGCACCAACACAAGTGCGAAAAGTGGTTTTTCAACACTAACACAAGTGCGAAAAGTGGTTTTTCAACACTAACACAAGTGCGAAAAGTGGTTTTTCAACACTATCACAAGTGCAAAAAGTGTTTTTTCCACACTAATACAAGTGCAAAAGTGGTTTCCTGCACCAACACAAGTGCGGAAAAGTGGTTTTTCAACACTAACACAAGTGCGAAAAGTGGTTTTTCACACTAACACAAGTGCGAAAAGTGGTTTTTCAACACTAACACAAGTGCGAAAAGTGTTTTTTCACACTAATACAAGTGCAAAAGTGGTTTCCTGCACCAACACAAGTGCGAAAAGTGGTTTTTCAACACTAACACAAGTGCAAAAAGTGGTTTTTCAACACTAACACAAGTGCGAAAAGTGGTTTTTCAACACTAACACAAGTGCGAAAAGTGTTTTTTCCACACTAATACAAGTGCAAAAGTGGTTTCCTGCAGCAATACAAGTGCGAAAAGTGGTTTTTCAACACTAACACAAGTGCGAAAAGTGGTTTTTCAACACTAACACAAGTGCGAAAAGTGGTTTTTCAACACTAACACAAGTGCGAAAAGTGTTTTTTCCACACTAATACGAGTGCAAAAGTGGTTTCCTGCACCAACACAATTGCGAAAAGTGGTTTTTCAACACTAACACAAGTGCGAAAAGTGGTTTTTCAACACTAACACAAGTGCGAAAAGTGGTTTTTCCACACTAATACAAGTGCAAAAGTGGTTTCCTGCACCAACACAAGTGCGAAAAGTGGTTTTTCAACACTAACACAAGTGTGAAAAGGGGTTTTTCAACACTAACACAAGTGCGAAAAGTGGTTTTTCAACACTATCACAAGTGCAAAAAGTGTTTTTTCCACACTAATACAAGTGCAAAAGTGGTTTCCTGCACCAACACAAGTGCGAAAAGTGGTTTTTCAACACTAACACAAGTGCAAAAAGTGGTTTTTCAACACTAACACAAGTGCGAAAAGTGGGTTTTCAACACTAACACAAGTGCGAAAAGTGTTTTTTGCACACTAATACAAGTGCAAAAGTGGTTTCCTGCACCAACACAAGTGCGAAAAGTGGTTTTTCAACACTAACACAAGTGCGAAAAGTGGTTTTTCAACACTAACACAAGTGCGAAAAGTGGTTTTTCAACACTAACACAAGTGCGAAAAGTGTTTTTTCCACACTAATACAAGTGCAAAAGTGGTTTCCTGCATCAACACAAGTGCGAAAAAGTGGTTTTTCAACACTAACACAAGTGCGAAAAGTGGTTTTTCAACACTACCACAAGTGCGAAAAGTGGTTTTTCCACACTAATACAAGTGCAAAAGTGGTTTCCTGCACCAACACAAGTGCAAAAAGTGGTTTTTCAACACTAACACAAGTGCGAAAAGTGGTTTTTCAACACTAACACAAGTTCGAAAAGTGGTTTTTCAACACTAACACAAGTGCGAAAAGTGTTTTTTCCACACTAATACAAGTGCAAAAGTGGTTTCATGCACCAACACAAGTGCGAAAAGTGGTTTTTCCACACTAATACAAGTGCAAAAGTGGTTTCCTGCACCAACACAAGTGCGAAAAGTGGTTTTTCAACACTAACACAAGTGCGAAAAGTGGTTTTTCAACACTAACACAAGTTCGAAAAGTGGTTTTTCAACACTAACACAAGTGCGAAAAGTGTTTTTTCCACACTAATACAAGTGCAAAAGTGGTTTCCTGCACCAACACAAGTGCGAAAAGTGGTTTTTCAACACTAACACAAGTGCAAAAAAGTGGTTTTTTCAACACTAACACAAGTGCGAAAAGTGGGTTTTCAACACTAACACAAGTGCGAAAAGTGTTTTTTCCACACTAATACAAGTGCAAAAGTGGTTTCCTGCACCAACACAAGTGCGAAAAGTGGTTTTTCAACACTAACACAAGTGCAAAAAGTGGTTTTTCAACACTAACACAAGTGCGAAAAGTGTTTTTTCCACACTAATACAAGTGCAAAAGTGGTTTCCTGCAGCAACACAAGTGCGAAAAGTGGTTTTTCAACACTAACACAAGTGCGAAAAGTGGTTTTTTCAACACTAACACAAGTGCGAAAAGTGGTTTTTCAACACTAACACAAGTGCGAAAAGTGGTTTTTCAACACTAACACAAGTGCGAAAAGTGGTTTTTCACACCAACACAAGTGCGAAAAGTGGTATTTCAACACTAACACAAGTGCGAAAAGTGGTTTTTCAACACTACCACAAGTGCGAAAAGTGGTTTTTCCACACTAATACAAGTGCAAAAGTGGTTTCCTGCACCAACACAAGTGCAAAAAGTGGTTTTTCACAGTAACACAAGTGCGAAAAGTGGTTTTTCAACACTAACACAAGTTCGAAAAGTGGTTTTTCAACACTAACACAAGTGCGAAAAGTGTTTTTTCCACACTAATACAAGTGCAAAAGTGGTTTCATGCACCAACACAAGTGCGAAAAGTGGTTTTTCAACACTAACACAAGTGCAAAAAGTGGTTTTTCAACACTAACACAAGTGCGAAAAGTGGGTTTTCAACACTAACACAAGTGCGAAAAGTGTTTTTCCACACTAATACAAGTGCAAAAGTGGTTTCCTGCACCAACACAAGTGCAAAAAGTGGTTTTTCAACACTAACACAAGTGCGAAAAGTGGTTTTTCAACACCAACACAAGTGCGAAAAGTGGTATTTCAACACTAACACAAGTGCGAAAAGTGGTTTTTCAACACTACCACAAGTGCGAAAAGTGGTTTTTCCACACTAATACAAGTGCAAAAGTGGTTTCCTGCACCAACACAAGTGCAAAAAGTGGTTTTTCAACACTAACACAATGTGCGAAAAGTGGTTTTTCAACACTAACACAAGTTCGAAAAGTGGTTTTTCAACACTAACACAAGTGCGAAAAGTGTTTTTTCCACACTAATACAAGTGCAAAAGTGGTTTCATGCACCAACACAAGTGCGAAAAGTGGTTTTTCAACACTAACACAAGTGCAAAAAGTGGTTTTTCAACACTAACACAAGTGCGAAAAGTGGGTTTTCAACACTAACACAAGTGCGAAAAGTGTTTTTTCCACACTAATACAAGTGCAAAAGTGGTTTCCTGCACCAACACAAGTGCAAAAAGTGGTTTTTCAACACTAACACAAGTGCGAAAGGTGGTTTTTCAACACTAACACAAGTTCGAAAAGTGGTTTTTCAACACTAACACAAGTGCGAAAAGTGTTTTTTCCACACTAATACAAGTGCAAAAGTGGTTTCATGCACCAACACAAGTGCGAAAAGTGGTTTTTCCACACTAATACAAGTGCAAAAGTGGTTTCCTGCACCAACACAAGTGCGAAAAGTGGTTTTTCAACACTAACACAAGTGCGAAAAGTGGTTTTTCAACACTAACACAAGTTCGAAAAGTGGTTTTTCAACACTAACACAAGTGCGAAAAGTGTTTTTTCCACACTAATACAAGTGCAAAAGTGGTTTCCTGCACCAACACAAGTGCGAAAAGTGGTTTTTCACACTAACACAAGTGCAAAAAGTGGTTTTTCAACACTAACACAAGTGCGAAAAAGTGGGTTTTCAACACTAACACAAGTGCGAAAAGTGTTTTTTCCACACTAATACAAGTGCAAAAGTGGTTTCCTGCACCAACACAAGTGCGAAAAGTGGTTTTTCAACACTAACACAAGTGCAAAAAGTGGTTTTTCAACACTAACACAAGTGCGAAAAGTGTTTTTTCCACACTAATACAAGTGCAAAAGTGGTTTCCTGCAGCAACACAAGTGCGAAAAGTGGTTTTTCAACACTAACACAAGTGCGAAAAGTGGTTTTTCAACACTAACACAAGTGCGAAAAGTGGTTTTTCAACACTAACACAAGTGCGAAAAGTGGTTTTTCAACACTAACACAAGTGCGAAAAGTGGTTTTTCAACACCAACACAAGTGCGAAAAGTGGTATTTCAACACTAACACAAGTGCGAAAAGTGGTTTTTCAACACTACCACAAGTGCGAAAAGTGGTTTTTCCACACTAATACAAGTGCAAAAGTGGTTTCCTGCACCAACACAAGTGCAAAAAGTGGTTTTTCAACACTAACACAAGTGCGAAAAGTGGTTTTTCAACACTAACACAAGTTCGAAAAGTGGTTTTTCAACACTAACACAAGTGCGAAAAGTGTTTTTCCACACTAATACAAGTGCAAAAGTGGTTTCATGCACCAACACAAGTGCGAAAAGTGGTTTTTCAACACTAACACAAGTGCAAAAAGTGGTTTTTCAACACTAACACAAGTGCGAAAAGTAAGTGCGAAAAGTGGGTTTTCAACACTAACACAAGTGCGAAAAGTGTTTTTTCCACACTAATACAAGTGCAAAAGTGGTTTCCTGCACCAATACAAGTGCGAAAAGTGGTTTTTCAACACTAACACAAGTGCGAAAAGTGGTTTTTTCAACACTAACACAAGTGCGAACAGTGGTTTTTCAACACTAACACAAGTGCGAAAAGTGTTTTTCCACACTAATACAAGTGCGAAAAGTGGTTTTTCAACACTAACACAAGTTCGAAAAGTGGTTTTTCAACACTATCACAAGTGCAAAAAGTGTTTTTTCCACACTAATACAAGTGCAAAAGTGGTTTCCTGCACCATCACAAGTGCGAAAGTGGTTTTTCAACACTAACACAAGTGCGAAAGTGTTTTTTCAACACTAACACAAGTGCGAAAAGTGTTTTTTCCACACTAATACAAGTGCAAAAGTGGTTTCCTGCACCAACACAAGTGCGAAAATGGTTTCAAACTAAGTGCGAAAAGTGGTTTTTCAACAATAACACAAGTGCGAAAAGTGGTTTTTCAACACTAACACAAGTGCGAAAAGTGTTTTTTCCACACTAATACAAGTGCAAAAGTGGTTTCCTGCACCAACACAAGTGCGAAAAGTGGTTTTTCAACACTAACACAAGTGCGAAAAGTGGTTTTTCAACACTAACACAAGTGCGAAAAGTGTTTTTTCCACACTAATACAAGTGCAAAAGTGGTTTCCTGCACCAACACAAGTGCGAAAAGTGGTTTTTCAACACTAACACAAGTGCGAAAAGTGGTTTTTCAACACTAACACAAGTGCGAAAAGTGGTTTTTCAACACTATCACAAGTGCAAAAGTGTTTTTTCCACACTAATACAAGTGCAAAAGTGGTTTCCTGCACCAACACAAGTGCGAAAAGTGGTTTTTCAACACTAACACAAGTGCGAAAAGTGGTTTTTCAACACTAACACAAGTGCGAAAAGTGGTTTTTCAACACTAACACAAGTGCGAAAAGTGTTTTTTCCACACTAATACAAGTGCAAAAGTGGTTTCCTGCACCAACACAAGTGCGAAAAGTGGTTTTTCAACACTAACACAAGTGCAAAAAGTGGTTTTTCAACACTAACACAAGTGCGAAAAGTGGTTTTTCAACACTAACACAAGTGCGAAAAGTGTTTTTTCCACACTAATACAAGTGCAAAAGTGGTTTCCTGCAGCAATACAAGTGCGAAAAGTGGTTTTTCAACACTAACACAAGTGCGAAAAGTGGTTTTTCAACACTAACACAAGTGCGAAAAGTGGTTTTTCAACACTAACACAAGTGCGAAAAGTGTTTTTTCCACACTAATACGAGTGCAAAAGTGGTTTCCTGCACCAACACAATTGCGAAAAGTGGTTTTTCAACACTAACACAAGTGCGAAAAGTGGTTTTTCAACACTAACACAAGTGCGAAAAGTGGTTTTTCCACACTAATACAAGTGCAAAAGTGGTTTCCTGCACCAACACAAGTGCGAAAAGTGGTTTTTCAACACTAACACAAGTGTGAAAAGGGGTTTTTCAACACTAACACAAGTGCGAAAAGTGGTTTTTCAACACTATCACAAGTGCAAAAAGTGTTTTTTCCACACTAATACAAGTGCAAAAGTGGTTTCCTGCACCAACACAAGTGCGAAAAGTGGTTTTTCAACACTAACACAAGTGCAAAAAGTGGTTTTTCAACACTAACACAAGTGCGAAAAGTGGGTTTTCAACACTAACACAAGTGCGAAAAGTGTTTTTTGCACACTAATACAAGTGCAAAAGTGGTTTCCTGCACCAACACAAGTGCGAAAAGTGGTTTTTCAACACTAACACAAGTGCGAAAAGTGGTTTTTCAACACTAACACAAGTGCGAAAAGTGGTTTTTCAACACTAACACAAGTGCGAAAAGTGTTTTTTCCACACTAATACAAGTGCAAAAGTGGTTTCCTGCACCAACACAAGTGCGAAAAGTGGTTTTTCAACACTAACACAAGTGCGAAAAGTGGTTTTTCAACACTACCACAAGTGCGAAAAGTGGTTTTTCCACACTAATACAAGTGCAAAAGTGGTTTCCTGCACCAACACAAGTGCAAAAAGTGGTTTTTCAACACTAACACAAGTGCGAAAAGTGGTTTTTCAACACTAACACAAGTTCGAAAAGTGGTTTTTCAACACTAACACAAGTGCGAAAAGTGTTTTTTCCACACTAATACAAGTGCAAAAGTGGTTTCATGCACCAACACAAGTGCGAAAAGTGGTTTTTCCACACTAATACAAGTGCAAAAGTGGTTTCCTGCACCAACACAAGTGCGAAAAGTGGTTTTTCAACACTAACACAAGTGCGAAAAGTGGTTTTTCAACACTAACACAAGTTCGAAAAGTGGTTTTTCAACACTAACACAAGTGCGAAAAGTGTTTTTTCCACACTAATACAAGTGCAAAAGTGGTTTCCTGCACCAACACAAGTGCGAAAAGTGGTTTTTCAACACTAACACAAGTGCAAAAAGTGGTTTTTCAACACTAACACAAGTGCGAAAAGTGGGTTTTCAACACTAACACAAGTGCGAAAAGTGTTTTTTCCACACTAATACAAGTGCAAAAGTGGTTTCCTGCACCAACACAAGTGCGAAAAGTGGTTTTTCAACACTAACACAAGTGCAAAAAGTGGTTTTTCAACACTAACACAAGTGCGAAAAGTGGTTTTTCAACACTAACACAAGTGCGAAAAGTGTTTTTTCCACACTAATACAAGTGCAAAAGTGGTTTCCTGCAGCAACACAAGTGCGAAAAGTGGTTTTTCAACACTAACACAAGTGCGAAAAGTGGTTTTTCAACACTAACACAAGTGCGAAAAGTGGTTTTTCAACACTAACACAAGTGCGAAAAGTGTTTTTTCCACACTAATACAAGTGCAAAAGTGGTTTCCTGCACCAACACAATTGCGAAAAGTGGTTTTTCAACACTAACACAAGTGCGAAAAGTGTTTTTTCAACACTAACACAAGTGCGAAAAGTGGTTTTTCCACACTAATACAAGTGCAAAAGTGGTTTACTGCACCAACACAAGTGCGAAAAGTGGTTTTTCAACACTAACACAAGTGTGAAAAGGGGTTTTTCAACACTAACACAAGTGCGAAAAGTGGTTTTTCAACACTATCACAAGTGCAAAAAGTGTTTTTTCCACACTAATACAAGTGCAAAAGTGGTTTCCTGCACCAACACAAGTGCGAAAAGTAGTTTTTCAACACTAACACAAGTGCAAAAAGTGGTTTTTCAACACTAACACAAGTGCGAAAAGTGGGTTTTCAACACTAACACAAGTGCGAAAAGTGTTTTTTGCACACTAATACAAGTGCAAAAGTGGTTTCCTGCACCAACACAAGTGCGAAAAGTGGTTTTTCAACACTAACACAAGTGCGAAAAGTGGTTTTTCAACACTAACACAAGTGCGAAAAGTGTTTTTTCCACACTAATACAAGTGCAAAAGTGGTTTCCTGCACCAACACAAGTGCGAAAAGTGGTTTTTCAACACTAACACAAGTGCGAAAAGTGGTTTTTCAACACTACCACAAGTGCGAAAAGTGGTTTTTCCACACTAATACAAGTGCAAAAGTGGTTTCCTGCACCAACACAAGTGCAAAAAGTGGTTTTTCAACACTAACACAAGTGCGAAAAGTGGTTTTTCAACACTAACACAAGTTCGAAAAGTGGTTTTTCAACACTAACACAAGTGCGAAAAGTGTTTTTTCCACACTAATACAAGTGCAAAAGTGGTTTCATGCACCAACACAAGTGCGAAAAGTGGTTTTTCCACACTAATACAAGTGCAAAAGTGGTTTCCTGCACCAACACAAGTGCGAAAAGTGGTTTTTCAACACTAACACAAGTGCGAAAAGTGGTTTTTCAACACTAACACAAGTTCGAAAAGTGGTTTTTCAACACTAACACAAGTGCGAAAAGTGTTTTTTCCACACTAATACAAGTGCAAAAGTGGTTTCCTGCACCAACACAAGTGCAAAAAGTGGTTTTTCAACACTAACACAAGTGCGAAAAGTGGGTTTTCAACACTAACACAAGTGCGAAAAGTGTTTTTTCCACACTAATACAAGTGCAAAAGTGGTTTCCTGCACCAACACAAGTGCGAAAAGTGGTTTTTCAACACTAACACAAGTGCGAAAAGTGGTTTTTCCACACTAATACAAGTGCAAAAGTGGTTTCCTGCACCAACACAAGTGCGAAAAATGGTTTTTCAACACTAATACAAGTGCGAAAAGTGGTTTTTCAACACTAACACAAGTGCGAAAAGTGGTTTTTCAACACTAACACAAGTGCGAAATGTGTTTTTTCCACACTAATACAAGTGCAAAAGTGGTTTCCTGCACCAACACAAGTGCGAAAAGTGGTTTTTCAACACTAACACAAGTGCGAAAAGTGGTTTTTCAACACTATCACAAGTGCAAATAGTGTTTTTTCCACACTAATACAAGTGCAAAAGTGGTTTCCTGCACCAACACAAGTGCGAAAAATGGTTTTTCAACACTAACACAAGTGCGAAAAGTGGTTTTTCAACACTAACACAAGTGCGAAAAGTGGTTTTTCAACACTATCACAAGTGCAAAAAGTGTTTTTTCCACACTAATACAAGTGCAAAAGTGGTTTCCTGCACCAACACAAGTGCAAAAAGTGGTTTTTCAACACTAACACAAGTGCGAAAAGTGGTTTTTCAACACTAACACAAGTGCGAAAAGTGGTTTTTCAACACTAACACAAGTGCGAAAAGTGTTTTTTCCACACTAATACAAGTGCAAAAGTGGTTTCCTGCACCAACACAAGTGCGAAAAGTGGTTTTTCAACACTAACACAAGTGCAAAAAGTGGTTTTTCAACACTAACACAAGTGCGAAAAGTGGGTTTTCAACACTAACACAAGTGCGAAAAGTGATTTTTCAACACTAACACAAGTGCGAAAAGTGTTTTTTCCACACTAATACAAGTGCAAAAGTGGTTTCCTGCACCAACACAAGTGCGAAAAGTGCTTTTTCAACACTAACACAAGTGCGAAAAGTGGTTTTTCAACACTAACAGAAGTGCGAAAAGTGTTTTTTCCACACTAATACAAGTGCAAAAGTGGTTTCCTGCACCAACACAAGTGCGAAAAGTGGTTTTTCAACACTAACACAAGTGCGAAAAGTGGTTTTTCAACACTAACACAAGTGCGAAAAGTGGTTTTTCAACACTATCACAAGTGCAAAAAGTGTTTTTTCCACACTAATACAAGTGCAAAAGTGGTTTCCTGCACCAACACAAGTGCAAAAAGTGGTTTTTCAACACTAACACAAGTGCGAAAAGTGGTTTTTCAACACTAACACAAGTGCGAAAAGTGGTTTTTCAACACTAACACAAGTGCGAAAAGTGTTTTTTCCACACTAATACAAGTGCAAAAGTGGTTTCCTGCACCAACACAAGTGCGAAAAGTGGTTTTTCAACACTAACACAAGTGCAAAAAGTGGTTTTTCAACACTAACACAAGTGCGAAAAGTGGGTTTTCAACACTAACACAAGTGCGAAAAGTGTTTTTTCCACACTAATACAAGTGCAAAAGTGGTTTCCTGCACCAACAAAAGTGCGAAAAGTGGTTTTTCAACACTAACACAAGTGCGAAAAGTGGTTTTTCAACACTATCACAAGTGCAAAAAGTGTTTTTTCCACACTAATACAAGTGCAAAAGTGGTTTCCTGCACCAACACAAGTGCGAAAAATGGTTTTTCAACACTAATACAAGTGCGAAAAGTGGTTTTTCAACACTAACACAAGTGCGAAAAGTGGTTTTTCTACACTAACACAAGTGCGAAAAGTGTTTTTTCCACACTAATACAAGTGCAAAAGTGGTTTCCTGCACCAACACAAGTGCGAAAAATGGTTTTTCAACACTAATACAAGTGCGAAAAGTGGTTTTTCAACACTAACACAAGTGCGAAAAGTGGTTTCCTGCACCAACACAAGTGCGAAAAGTGGTTTTTCAACACTAACACAAGTGCGAAAAGTGGTTTTTCAACACTAACACAAGTGCGAAAAGTGTTTTTTGCACACTAATACAAGGGCAAAAGTGGTTTCCTGCACCAACACAAGTGCGAAAGGTGGTTTTTCAACACTAACACAAGTGCGAAAAGTGGTTTTTCAACACTAACACAAGTGCGAAAAGTGGTTTTTCAACACTAACACAAGTGCGAAAAGTGTTTTTTCCACACTAATACAAGTGCAAAAGTGGTTTCCTGCACCAACACAAGTGCGAAGTGGTTTTTCAACACTAACACAAGTGCGAAAAGTGGTTTTTCAACACTACCACAAGTGCGAAAAGTGGTTTTTCCACACTAATACAAGTGCAAAAGTGGTTTCCTGCACCAACACAAGTGCAAAAAGTGGTTTTTCAACACTAACACAAGTGCGAAAAGTGGTTTTTCAATACTAACACAAGTTCGAAAAGTGGTTTTTCAACACTAACACAAGTGCGAAAAGTGTTTTTTCCACACTAATACAAGTGCAAAAGTGGTTTCATGCACCAACACAAGTGCGAAAAGTGGTTTTTCCACACTAATACAAGTGCAAAAGTGGTTTCCTGCACCAACACAAGTGCGAAAAGTGGTTTTTCAACACTAACACAAGTGCGAAAAGTGGTTTTTCAACACTAACACAAGTGCGAAAAGTGGTTTTTCAACACTACCACAAGTGCGAAAAGTGGTTTTTCCACACTAATACAAGTGCAAAAGTGGTTTCCTGCACCAACACAAGTGCAAAAAGTGGTTTTTCAACACTAACACAAGTGCGAAAAGTGGTTTTTCAATACTAACACAAGTTCGAAAAGTGGTTTTTCAACACTAACACAAGTGCGAAAAGTGTTTTTTCCACACTAATACAAGTGCAAAAGTGGTTTCATGCACCAACACAAGTGCGAAAAGTGGTTTTTCCACACTAATACAAGTGCAAAAGTGGTTTCCTGCACCAACACAAGTGCGAAAAGTGGTTTTTCAACACTAACACAAGTGCGAAAAGTGGTTTTTCAACACTAACACAAGTTCGAAAAGTGGTTTTTCAACACTAACACAAGTGCGAAAAGTGTTTTTTCCACACTAATACAAGTGCAAAAGTGGTTTCCTGCACCAACACAAGTGCGAAAAGTGGTTTTTCAACACTAACACAAGTGCAAAAAGTGGTTTTTCAACACTAACACAAGTGCGAAAAGTGGGTTTTCAACACTAACACAAGTGCGAAAATTGTTTTTTCCACACTAATACAAGTGCAAAAGTGGTTTCCTGCACCAACACAAGTGCGAAAAGTGGTTTTTCAACAGTAACACAAGTGCAAAAAGTGGTTTTTCAACACTAACACAAGTGCGAAAAGTGGTTTTTCAACACTAACACAAGTGCGAAAAGTGTTTTTTCCACACTAATACAAGTGCAAAAGTGGTTTCCTGCAGCAACACAAGTGCGAAAAGTGGTTTTTCAACACTAACACAAGTGCGAAAAGTGGTTTTTCAACACTAACACAAGTGCGAAAAGTGGTTTTTCAACACTAACACAAGTGCGAAAAGTGGTTTTTCAACACTAACACAAGTGCGAAAAGTGGTTTTTCAACACTAACACAAGTGCGAAAAGTGGTTTTTCAACACTAACACAAGTGCGAAAAGTGTTTTTTCCACACTAATACAAGTGCAAAAGTGGTTTCCTGCACCAACACAAGTGCGAAAAGTGGTATTTCAACACTAACACAAGTGCGAAAAGTGGTTTTTCAACACTACCACAAGTGCGAAAAGTGGTTTTTCCACACTAATACAAGTGCAAAAGTGGTTTCCTGCACCAACACAAGTGCAAAAAGTGGTTTTTCAACACTAACACAAGTGCGAAAAGTGGTTTTTCAACACTAACACAAGTTCGAAAAGTGGTTTTTCAACACTAACACAAGTGCGAAAAGTGTTTTTTCCACACTAATACAAGTGCAAAAGTGGTTTCATGCACCAACACAAGTGCGAAAAGTGGTTTTTCAACACTAACACAAGTGCAAAAAGTGGTTTTTCAACACTAACACAAGTGCGAAAAGTGGGTTTTCAACACTAACACAAGTGCGAAAAGTGTTTTTTCCACACTAATACAAGTGCAAAAGTGGTTTCCTGCACCAATACAAGTGCGAAAAGTGGTTTTTCAACACTAACACAAGTGCGAAAAGTGGTTTTTCAACACTAACACAAGTGCGAACAGTGGTTTTTCAACACTAACACAAGTGCGAAAAGTGTTTTTTCCACACTAATACAAGTGCGAAAAGTGGTTTTTCAACACTAACACAAGTTCGAAAAGTGGTTTTTCAACACTATCACAAGTGCAAAAAGTGTTTTTTCCACACTAATACAAGTGCAAAAGTGGTTTCCTGCACCATCACAAGTGCGAAAGTGGTTTTTCAACACTAACACAAGTGCGAAAAGTGTTTTTTCAACACTAACACAAGTGCGAAAAGTGTTTTTTCCACACTAATACAAGTGCAAAAGTGGTTTCCTGCACCAACACAAGTGCGAAAAATGGCTTTTCAACACTAACACAAGTGCGAAAAGTGGTTTTTCAACAATAACACAAGTGCGAAAAGTGGTTTTTCAACACTAACACAAGTGCGAAAAGTGTTTTTTCCACACTAATACAAGTGCAAAAGTGGTTTCCTGCACCAACACAAGTGCGAAAAGTGGTTTTTCAACACTAACACAAGTGCGAAAAGTGGTTTTTCAACACTAACACAAGTGCGAAAAGTGTTTTTTCCACACTAATACAAGTGCAAAAGTGGTTTCCTGCACCAACACAAGTGCGAAAAGTGGTTTTTCAACACTAACACAAGTGCGAAAAGTGGTTTTTCAACACTAACACAAGTGCGAAAAGTGGTTTTTCAACACTATCACAAGTGCAAAAAGTGTTTTTTCTACACTAATACAAGTGCAAAAGTGGTTTCCTGCACCAACACAAGTGCGAAAAGTGGTTTTTCAACACTAACACAAGTGCGAAAAGTGGTTTTTCAACACTAACACAAGTGCGAAAAGTGGTTTTTCAACACTAACACAAGTGCGAAAAGTGTTTTTTCCACACTAATACAAGTGCAAAAGTGGTTTCCTGCACCAACACAAGTGCGAAAAGTGGTTTTTCAACACTAACACAAGTGCAAAAAGTGGTTTTTCAACACTAACACAAGTGCGAAAAGTGGTTTTTCAACACTAACACAAGTGCGAAAAGTGTTTTTTCCACACTAATACAAGTGCAAAAGTGGTTTCCTGCAGCAATACAAGTGCGAAAAGTGGTTTTTCAACACTAACACAAGTGCGAAAAGTGGTTTTTCAACACTAACACAAGTGCGAAAAGTGGTTTTTCAACACTAACACAAGTGCGAAAAGTGTTTTTTCCACACTAATACAAGTGCAAAAGTGGTTTCCTGCACCAACACAATTGCGAAAAGTGGTTTTTCAACACTAACACAAGTGCGAAAAGTGGTTTTTCAACACTAACACAAGTGCGAAAAGTGGTTTTTCCACACTAATACAAGTGCAAAAGTGGTTTCCTGCACCAACACAAGTGCGAAAAGTGGTTTTTCAACACTAACACAAGTGTGAAAAGGGGTTTTTCAACACTAACACAAGTGCGAAAAGTGGTTTTTCAACACTATCACAAGTGCAAAACGTGTTTTTTCCACACTAATACAAGTGCAAAAGTGGTTTCCTGCACCAACACAAGTGCGAAAAGTGGTTTTTCAACACTAACACAAGTGCAAAAAGTGGTTTTTCAACACTAACACAAGTGCGAAAAGTGGGTTTTCAACACTAACACAAGTGCGAAAAGTGTTTTTTCCACACTAATACAAGTGCAAAAGTGGTTTCCTGCACCAACACAAGTGCGAAAAGTGGTTTTTCAACACTAACACAAGTGCAAAAAGTGGTTTTTCAACACTAACACAAGTGCGAAAAGTGGTTTTTCAACACTAACACAAGTGCGAAAAGTGTTTTTTCCACACTAATACAAGTGCAAAAGTGGTTTCCTGCAGCAACACAAGTGCGAAAAGTGGTTTTTCAACACTAACACAAGTGCGAAAAGTGGTTTTTCAACACTAACACAAGTGCGAAAAGTGGTTTTTCAACTCTAACACAAGTGCGAAAAGTGTTTTTTCCACACTAATACAAGTGCAAAAGTGGTTTCCTGCACCAACACAATTGCGAAAAGTGGTTTTTCCACACTAACACAAGTGCGAAAAGTGTTTTTTCAACACTAACACAAGTGCGAAAAGTGGTTTTTCCACACTAATACAAGTGCAAAAGTGGTTTCCTGCACCAACACAAGTGCGAAAAGTGGTTTTTCAACACTAACACAAGTGTGAAAAGGGGTTTTTCAACACTAACACAAGTGCGAAAAGTGGTTTTTCAACACTATCACAAGTGCAAAAAGTGTTTTTTCCACACTAATACAAGTGCAAAAGTGGTTTCCTGCACCAACACAAGTGCGAAAAGTGGTTTTTCAACACTAACACAAGTGCAAAAAGTGGTTTTTCAACACTAACACAAGTGCGAAAAGTGTTTTTTCCACACTAATACAAGTGCAAAAGTGGTTTCCTGCACCAACACAAGTGCGAAAAGTGGTTTTTCAACACTAACACAAGTGCAAAAAGTGGTTTTTCAACACTAACACAAGTGCGAAAAGTGGTTTTTCAACACTAACACAAGTGCGAAAAGTGTTTTTTCCACACTAATACAAGTGCAAAAGTGGTTTCCTGCAGCAACACAAGTGCGAAAAGTGGTTTTTCAACACTAACACAAGTGCGAAAAGTGGTTTTTCAACACTAACACAAGTGCGAAAAGTGGTTTTTCAACACTAACACAAGTGCGAAAAGTGTTTTTTCCACACTAATACAAGTGCAAAAGTGGTTTCCTGCACCAACACAATTGCGAAAAGTGGTTTTTCAACACTAACACAAGTGCGAAAAGTGGTTTTTCAACACTAACACAAGTGCGAAAAGTGGTTTTTCCACACTAATACAAGTGCAAAAGTGGTTTCCTGCACCAACACAAGTGCGAAAAGTGGTTTTTCAACACTAACACAAGTGTGAAAAGGGGTTTTTCAACACTAACACAAGTGCGAAAAGTGGTTTTTCAACACTATCACAAGTGCAAAAAGTGTTTTTTCCACACTAATACAAGTGCAAAAGTGGTTTCCTGCACCAACACAAGTGCGAAAAGTGGTTTTTCAACACTAACACAAGTGCAAAAAGTGGTTTTTCAACACTAACACAAGTGCGAAAAGTGGGTTTTCAACACTAACACAAGTGCGAAAAGTGTTTTTTGCACACTAATACAAGTGCAAAAGTGGTTTCCTGCACCAACACAAGTGCGAAAAGTGGTTTTTCAACACTAACACAAGGGCGAAAAGTGGTTTTTCAACACTAACACAAGTGCGAAAAGTGGTTTTTCAACACTAACACAAGTGCGAAAAGTGTTTTTTCCACACTAATACAAGTGCAAAAGTGGTTTCCTGCACCAACACAAGTGCGAAGTGGTTTTTCAACACTAACACAAGTGCGAAAAGTGGTTTTTCAACACTACCACAAGTGCGAAAAGTGGTTTTTCCACACTAATACAAGTGCAAAAGTGGTTTCCTGCACCAACACAAGTGCAAAAAGTGGTTTTTCAACACTAACACAAGTGCGAAAAGTGGTTTTTCAATACTAACACAAGTTCGAAAAGTGGTTTTTCAACACTAACACAAGTGCGAAAAGTGTTTTTTCCACACTAATACAAGTGCAAAAGTGGTTTCATGCACCAACACAAGTGCGAAAAGTGGTTTTTCCACACTAATACAAGTGCAAAAGTGGTTTCCTGCACCAACACAAGTGCGAAAAGTGGTTTTTCAACACTAACACAAGTGCGAAAAGTGGTTTTTCAACACTAACACAAGTTCGAAAAGTGGTTTTTCAACACTAACACAAGTGCGAAAAGTGTTTTTTCCACACTAATACAAGTGCAAAAGTGGTTTCCTGCACCAACACAAGTGCGAAAAGTGGTTTTTCAACACTAACACAAGTGCAAAAAGTGGTTTTTCAACACTAACACAAGTGCGAAAAGTGGGTTTTCAACACTAACACAATTGCGAAAATTGTTTTTTCCACACTAATACAAGTGCAAAAGTGGTTTCCTGCACCAACACAAGTGCGAAAAGTGGTTTTTCAACACTAACACAAGTGCAAAAAGTGGTTTTTCAACACTAACACAAGTGCGAAAAGTGGTTTTTCAACACTAACACAAGTGCGAAAAGTGTTTTTTCCACACTAATACAAGTGCAAAAGTGGTTTCCTGCAGCAACATAAGTGCGAAAAGTGGTTTTTCAACACTAACACAAGTGCGAAAAGTGGTTTTTCAACACTAACACAAGTGCGAAAAGTGGTTTTTCAACACTAACACAAGTGCGAAAAGTGGTTTTTCAACACTAACACAAGTGCGAAAAGTGGTTTTTCAACACTAACACAAGTGCGAAAAGTGGTTTTTCAACACTAACACAAGTGCGAAAAGTGTTTTTTCCACACTAATACAAGTGCAAAAGTGGTTTCCTGCACCAACACAAGTGCGAAAAGTGGTATTTCAACACTAACACAAGTGCGAAAAGTGGTTTTTCAACACTACCACAAGTGCGAAAAGTGGTTTTTCCACACTAATACAAGTGCAAAAGTGGTTTCCTGCACCAACACAAGTGCAAAAAGTGGTTTTTCAACACTAACACAAGTGCGAAAAGTGGTTTTTCAACACTAACACAAGTTCGAAAAGTGGTTTTTCAACACTAACACAAGTGCGAAAAGTGTTTTTTCCACACTAATACAAGTGCAAAAGTGGTTTCATGCACCAACACAAGTGCGAAAAGTGGTTTTTCAACACTAACACAAGTGCAAAAAGTGGTTTTTCAACACTAACACAAGTGCGAAAAGTGGGTTTTCAACACTAACACAAGTGCGAAAAGTGTTTTTTCCACACTAATACAAGTGCAAAAGTGGTTTCCTGCACCAATACAAGTGCGAAAAGTGGTTTTTCAACACTAACACAAGTGCGAAAAGTGGTTTTTCAACACTAACACAAGTGCGAACAGTGGTTTTTCAACACTAACACAAGTGCGAAAAGTGTTTTTTCCACACTAATACAAGTGCGAAAAGTGGTTTTTCAACACTAACACAAGTTCGAAAAGTGGTTTTTCAACACTATCACAAGTGCAAAAAGTGTTTTTTCCACACTAATACAAGTGCAAAAGTGGTTTCCTGCACCATCACAAGTGCGAAAGTGGTTTTTCAACACTAACACAAGTGCGAAAAGTGTTTTTTCAACACTAACACAAGTGCGAAAAGTGTTTTTTCCACACTAATACAAGTGCAAAAGTGGTTTCCTGCACCAACACAAGTGCGAAAAATGGCTTTTCAACACTAACACAAGTGCGAAAAGTGGTTTTTCAACAATAACACAAGTGCGAAAAGTGGTTTTTCAACACTAACACAAGTGCGAAAAGTGTTTTTTCCACACTAATACAAGTGCAAAAGTGGTTTCCTGCACCAACACAAGTGCGAAAAGTGGTTTTTCAACACTAACACAAGTGCGAAAAGTGGTTTTTCAACACTAACACAAGTGCGAAAAGTGTTTTTTCCACACTAATACAAGTGCAAAAGTGGTTTCCTGCACCAACACAAGTGCGAAAAGTGGTTTTTCAACACTAACACAAGTGCGAAAAGTGGTTTTTCAACACTAACACAAGTGCGAAAAGTGGTTTTTCAACACTATCACAAGTGCAAAAAGTGTTTTTTCCACACTAATACAAGTGCAAAAGTGGTTTCCTGCACCAACACAAGTGCGAAAAGTGGTTTTTCAACACTAACACAAGTGCGAAAAGTGGTTTTTCAACACTAACACAAGTGCGAAAAGTGGTTTTTCAACACTAACACAAGTGCGAAAAGTGTTTTTTCCACACTAATACAAGTGCAAAAGTGGTTTCCTGCACCAACACAAGTGCGAAAAGTGGTTTTTCAACACTAACACAAGTGCAAAAAGTGGTTTTTCAACACTAACACAAGTGCGAAAAGTGGTTTTTCAACACTAACACAAGTGCGAAAAGTGTTTTTTCCACACTAATACAAGTGCAAAAGTGGTTTCCTGCAGCAATACAAGTGCGAAAAGTGGTTTTTCAACACTAACACAAGTGCGAAAAGTGGTTTTTCAACACTAACACAAGTGCGAAAAGTGGTTTTTCAACACTAACACAAGTGCGAAAAGTGTTTTTTCCACACTAATACGAGTGCAAAAGTGGTTTCCTGCACCAACACAATTGCGAAAAGTGGTTTTTCAACACTAACACAAGTGCGAAAAGTGGTTTTTCAACACTAACACAAGTGCGAAAAGTGGTTTTTCCACACTAATACAAGTGCAAAAGTGGTTTCCTGCACCAACACAAGTGCGAAAAGTGGTTTTTCAACACTAACACAAGTGTGAAAAGGGGTTTTTCAACACTAACACAAGTGCGAAAAGTGGTTTTTCAACACTATCACAAGTGCAAAAAGTGTTTTTTCCACACTAATACAAGTGCAAAAGTGGTTTCCTGCACCAACACAAGTGCGAAAAGTGGTTTTTCAACACTAACACAAGTGCAAAAAGTGGTTTTTCAACACTAACACAAGTGCGAAAAGTGGGTTTTCAACACTAACACAAGTGCGAAAAGTGTTTTTTGCACACTAATACAAGTGCAAAAGTGGTTTCCTGCACCAACACAAGTGCGAAAAGTGGTTTTTCAACACTAACACAAGTGCGAAAAGTGGTTTTTCAACACTAACACAAGTGCGAAAAGTGGTTTTTCAACACTAACACAAGTGCGAAAAGTGTTTTTTCCACACTAATACAAGTGCAAAAGTGGTTTCCTGCATCAACACAAGTGCGAAAAGTGGTTTTTCAACACTAACACAAGTGCGAAAAGTGGTTTTTCAACACTACCACAAGTGCGAAAAGTGGTTTTTCCACACTAATACAAGTGCAAAAGTGGTTTCCTGCACCAACACAAGTGCAAAAAGTGGTTTTTCAACACTAACACAAGTGCGAAAAGTGGTTTTTCAACACTAACACAAGTTCGAAAAGTGGTTTTTCAACACTAACACAAGTGCGAAAAGTGTTTTTTCCACACTAATACAAGTGCAAAAGTGGTTTCATGCACCAACACAAGTGCGAAAAGTGGTTTTTCCACACTAATACAAGTGCAAAAGTGGTTTCCTGCACCAACACAAGTGCGAAAAGTGGTTTTTCAACACTAACACAAGTGCGAAAAGTGGTTTTTCAACACTAACACAAGTTCGAAAAGTGGTTTTTCAACACTAACACAAGTGCGAAAAGTGTTTTTTCCACACTAATACAAGTGCAAAAGTGGTTTCCTGCACCAACACAAGTGCGAAAAGTGGTTTTTCAACACTAACACAAGTGCAAAAAGTGGTTTTTCAACACTAACACAAGTGCGAAAAGTGGGTTTTCAACACTAACACAAGTGCGAAAAGTGTTTTTTCCACACTAATACAAGTGCAAAAGTGGTTTCCTGCACCAACACAAGTGCGAAAAGTGGTTTTTCAACACTAACACAAGTGCAAAAAGTGGTTTTTCAACACTAACACAAGTGCGAAAAGTGTTTTTTCCACACTAATACAAGTGCAAAAGTGGTTTCCTGCAGCAACACAAGTGCGAAAAGTGGTTTTTCAACACTAACACAAGTGCGAAAAGTGGTTTTTCAACACTAACACAAGTGCGAAAAGTGGTTTTTCAACACTAACACAAGTGCGAAAAGTGGTTTTTCAACACTAACACAAGTGCGAAAAGTGGTTTTTCAACACCAACACAAGTGCGAAAAGTGGTATTTCAACACTAACACAAGTGCGAAAAGTGGTTTTTCAACACTACCACAAGTGCGAAAAGTGGTTTTTCCACACTAATACAAGTGCAAAAGTGGTTTCCTGCACCAACACAAGTGCAAAAAGTGGTTTTTCAACACTAACACAAGTGCGAAAAGTGGTTTTTCAACACTAACACAAGTTCGAAAAGTGGTTTTTCAACACTAACACAAGTGCGAAAAGTGTTTTTTCCACACTAATACAAGTGCAAAAGTGGTTTCATGCACCAACACAAGTGCGAAAAGTGGTTTTTCAACACTAACACAAGTGCAAAAAGTGGTTTTTCAACACTAACACAAGTGCGAAAAGTGGGTTTTCAACACTAACACAAGTGCGAAAAGTGTTTTTTCCACACTAATACAAGTGCAAAAGTGGTTTCCTGCACCAACACAAGTGCAAAAAGTGGTTTTTCAACACTAACACAAGTGCGAAAAGTGGTTTTTCAACACCAACACAAGTGCGAAAAGTGGTATTTCAACACTAACACAAGTGCGAAAAGTGGTTTTTCAACACTACCACAAGTGCGAAAAGTGGTTTTTCCACACTAATACAAGTGCAAAAGTGGTTTCCTGCACCAACACAAGTGCAAAAAGTGGTTTTTCAACACTAACACAAGTGCGAAAAGTGGTTTTTCAACACTAACACAAGTTCGAAAAGTGGTTTTTCAACACTAACACAAGTGCGAAAAGTGTTTTTTCCACACTAATACAAGTGCAAAAGTGGTTTCATGCACCAACACAAGTGCGAAAAGTGGTTTTTCAACACTAACACAAGTGCAAAAAGTGGTTTTTCAACACTAACACAAGTGCGAAAAGTGGGTTTTCAACACTAACACAAGTGCGAAAAGTGTTTTTTCCACACTAATACAAGTGCAAAAGTGGTTTCCTGCACCAACACAAGTGCAAAAAGTGGTTTTTCAACACTAACACAAGTGCGAAAGGTGGTTTTTCAACACTAACACAAGTTCGAAAAGTGGTTTTTCAACACTAACACAAGTGCGAAAAGTGTTTTTTCCACACTAATACAAGTGCAAAAGTGGTTTCATGCACCAACACAAGTGCGAAAAGTGGTTTTTCCACACTAATACAAGTGCAAAAGTGGTTTCCTGCACCAACACAAGTGCGAAAAGTGGTTTTTCAACACTAACACAAGTGCGAAAAGTGGTTTTTCAACACTAACACAAGTTCGAAAAGTGGTTTTTCAACACTAACACAAGTGCGAAAAGTGTTTTTTCCACACTAATACAAGTGCAAAAGTGGTTTCCTGCACCAACACAAGTGCGAAAAGTGGTTTTTCAACACTAACACAAGTGCAAAAAGTGGTTTTTCAACACTAACACAAGTGCGAAAAGTGGGTTTTCAACACTAACACAAGTGCGAAAAGTGTTTTTTCCACACTAATACAAGTGCAAAAGTGGTTTCCTGCACCAACACAAGTGCGAAAAGTGGTTTTTCAACACTAACACAAGTGCAAAAAGTGGTTTTTCAACACTAACACAAGTGCGAAAAGTGTTTTTTCCACACTAATACAAGTGCAAAAGTGGTTTCCTGCAGCAACACAAGTGCGAAAAGTGGTTTTTCAACACTAACACAAGTGCGAAAAGTGGTTTTTCAACACTAACACAAGTGCGAAAAGTGGTTTTTCAACACTAACACAAGTGCGAAAAGTGGTTTTTCAACACTAACACAAGTGCGAAAAGTGGTTTTTCAACACCAACACAAGTGCGAAAAGTGGTATTTCAACACTAACACAAGTGCGAAAAGTGGTTTTTCAACACTACCACAAGTGCGAAAAGTGGTTTTTCCACACTAATACAAGTGCAAAAGTGGTTTCCTGCACCAACACAAGTGCAAAAAGTGGTTTTTCAACACTAACACAAGTGCGAAAAGTGGTTTTTCAACACTAACACAAGTTCGAAAAGTGATTTTTCAACACTAACACAAGTGCGAAAAGTGTTTTTTCCACACTAATACAAGTGCAAAAGTGGTTTCATGCACCAACACAAGTGCGAAAAGTGGTTTTTCAACACTAACACAAGTGCAAAAAGTGGTTTTTCAACACTAACACAAGTGCGAAAAGTGGGTTTTCAACACTAACACAAGTGCGAAAAGTGTTTTTTCCACACTAATACAAGTGCAAAAGTGGTTTCCTGCACCAATACAAGTGCGAAAAGTGGTTTTTCAACACTAACACAAGTGCGAAAAGTGGTTTTTCAACACTAACACAAGTGCGAACAGTGGTTTTTCAACACTAACACAAGTGCGAAAAGTGTTTTTTCCACACTAATACAAGTGCGAAAAGTGGTTTTTCAACACTAACACAAGTTCGAAAAGTGGTTTTTCAACACTATCACAAGTGCAAAAAGTGTTTTTTCCACACTAATACAAGTGCAAAAGTGGTTTCCTGCACCATCACAAGTGCGAAAGTGGTTTTTCAACACTAACACAAGTGCGAAAAGTGTTTTTTCAACACTAACACAAGTGCGAAAAGTGTTTTTTCCACACTAATACAAGTGCAAAAGTGGTTTCCTGCACCAACACAAGTGCGAAAAATGGCTTTTCAACACTAACACAAGTGCGAAAAGTGGTTTTTCAACAATAACACAAGTGCGAAAAGTGGTTTTTCAACACTAACACAAGTGCGAAAAGTGTTTTTTCCACACTAATACAAGTGCAAAAGTGGTTTCCTGCACCAACACAAGTGCGAAAAGTGGTTTTTCAACACTAACACAAGTGCGAAAAGTGGTTTTTCAACACTAACACAAGTGCGAAAAGTGTTTTTTCCACACTAATACAAGTGCAAAAGTGGTTTCCTGCACCAACACAAGTGCGAAAAGTGGTTTTTCAACACTAACACAAGTGCGAAAAGTGGTTTTTCAACACTAACACAAGTGCGAAAAGTGGTTTTTCAACACTATCACAAGTGCAAAAAGTGTTTTTTCCACACTAATACAAGTGCAAAAGTGGTTTCCTGCACCAACACAAGTGCGAAAAGTGGTTTTTCAACACTAACACAAGTGCGAAAAGTGGTTTTTCAACACTAACACAAGTGCGAAAAGTGGTTTTTCAACACTAACACAAGTGCGAAAAGTGTTTTTTCCACACTAATACAAGTGCAAAAGTGGTTTCCTGCACCAACACAAGTGCGAAAAGTGGTTTTTCAACACTAACACAAGTGCAAAAAGTGGTTTTTCAACACTAACACAAGTGCGAAAAGTGGTTTTTCAACACTAACACAAGTGCGAAAAGTGTTTTTTCCACACTAATACAAGTGCAAAAGTGGTTTCCTGCAGCAATACAAGTGCGAAAAGTGGTTTTTCAACACTAACACAAGTGCGAAAAGTGGTTTTTCAACACTAACACAAGTGCGAAAAGTGGTTTTTCAACACTAACACAAGTGCGAAAAGTGTTTTTTCCACACTAATACGAGTGCAAAAGTGGTTTCCTGCACCAACACAATTGCGAAAAGTGGTTTTTCAACACTAACACAAGTGCGAAAAGTGGTTTTTCAACACTAACACAAGTGCGAAAAGTGGTTTTTCCACACTAATACAAGTGCAAAAGTGGTTTCCTGCACCAACACAAGTGCGAAAAGTGGTTTTTCAACACTAACACAAGTGTGAAAAGGGGTTTTTCAACACTAACACAAGTGCGAAAAGTGGTTTTTCAACACTATCACAAGTGCAAAAAGTGTTTTTTCCACACTAATACAAGTGCAAAAGTGGTTTCCTGCACCAACACAAGTGCGAAAAGTGGTTTTTCAACACTAACACAAGTGCAAAAAGTGGTTTTTCAACACTAACACAAGTGCGAAAAGTGGGTTTTCAACACTAACACAAGTGCGAAAAGTGTTTTTTGCACACTAATACAAGTGCAAAAGTGGTTTCCTGCACCAACACAAGTGCGAAAAGTGGTTTTTCAACACTAACACAAGTGCGAAAAGTGGTTTTTCAACACTAACACAAGTGCGAAAAGTGGTTTTTCAACACTAACACAAGTGCGAAAAGTGTTTTTTCCACACTAATACAAGTGCAAAAGTGGTTTCCTGCACCAACACAAGTGCGAAAAGTGGTTTTTCAACACTAACACAAGTGCGAAAAGTGGTTTTTCAACACTACCACAAGTGCGAAAAGTGGTTTTTCCACACTAATACAAGTGCAAAAGTGGTTTCCTGCACCAACACAAGTGCAAAAAGTGGTTTTTCAACACTAACACAAGTGCGAAAAGTGGTTTTTCAACACTAACACAAGTTCGAAAAGTGGTTTTTCAACACTAACACAAGTGCGAAAAGTGTTTTTTCCACACTAATACAAGTGCAAAAGTGGTTTCATGCACCAACACAAGTGCGAAAAGTGGTTTTTCCACACTAATACAAGTGCAAAAGTGGTTTCCTGCACCAACACAAGTGCGAAAAGTGGTTTTTCAACACTAACACAAGTGCGAAAAGTGGTTTTTCAACACTAACACAAGTTCGAAAAGTGGTTTTTCAACACTAACACAAGTGCGAAAAGTGTTTTTTCCACACTAATACAAGTGCAAAAGTGGTTTCCTGCACCAACACAAGTGCGAAAAGTGGTTTTTCAACACTAACACAAGTGCAAAAAGTGGTTTTTCAACACTAACACAAGTGCGAAAAGTGGGTTTTCAACACTAACACAAGTGCGAAAAGTGTTTTTTCCACACTAATACAAGTGCAAAAGTGGTTTCCTGCACCAACACAAGTGCGAAAAGTGGTTTTTCAACACTAACACAAGTGCAAAAAGTGGTTTTTCAACACTAACACAAGTGCGAAAAGTGGTTTTTCAACACTAACACAAGTGCGAAAAGTGTTTTTTCCACACTAATACAAGTGCAAAAGTGGTTTCCTGCAGCAACACAAGTGCGAAAAGTGGTTTTTCAACACTAACACAAGTGCGAAAAGTGGTTTTTCAACACTAACACAAGTGCGAAAAGTGGTTTTTCAACACTAACACAAGTGCGAAAAGTGTTTTTTCCACACTAATACAAGTGCAAAAGTGGTTTCCTGCACCAACACAATTGCGAAAAGTGGTTTTTCAACACTAACACAAGTGCGAAAAGTGTTTTTTCAACACTAACACAAGTGCGAAAAGTGGTTTTTCCACACTAATACAAGTGCAAAAGTGGTTTACTGCACCAACACAAGTGCGAAAAGTGGTTTTTCAACACTAACACAAGTGTGAAAAGGGGTTTTTCAACACTAACACAAGTGCGAAAAGTGGTTTTTCAACACTATCACAAGTGCAAAAAGTGTTTTTTCCACACTAATACAAGTGCAAAAGTGGTTTCCTGCACCAACACAAGTGCGAAAAGTAGTTTTTCAACACTAACACAAGTGCAAAAAGTGGTTTTTCAACACTAACACAAGTGCGAAAAGTGGGTTTTCAACACTAACACAAGTGCGAAAAGTGTTTTTTGCACACTAATACAAGTGCAAAAGTGGTTTCCTGCACCAACACAAGTGCGAAAAGTGGTTTTTCAACACTAACACAAGTGCGAAAAGTGGTTTTTCAACACTAACACAAGTGCGAAAAGTGGTTTTTCAACACTAACACAAGTGCGAAAAGTGTTTTTTCCACACTAATACAAGTGCAAAAGTGGTTTCCTGCACCAACACAAGTGCGAAAAGTGGTTTTTCAACACTAACACAAGTGCGAAAAGTGGTTTTTCAACACTACCACAAGTGCGAAAAGTGGTTTTTCCACACTAATACAAGTGCAAAAGTGGTTTCCTGCACCAACACAAGTGCAAAAAGTGGTTTTTCAACACTAACACAAGTGCGAAAAGTGGTTTTTCAACACTAACACAAGTTCGAAAAGTGGTTTTTCAACACTAACACAAGTGCGAAAAGTGTTTTTTCCACACTAATACAAGTGCAAAAGTGGTTTCATGCACCAACACAAGTGCGAAAAGTGGTTTTTCCACACTAATACAAGTGCAAAAGTGGTTTCCTGCACCAACACAAGTGCGAAAAGTGGTTTTTCAACACTAACACAAGTGCGAAAAGTGGTTTTTCAACACTAACACAAGTTCGAAAAGTGGTTTTTCAACACTAACACAAGTGCGAAAAGTGTTTTTTCCACACTAATACAAGTGCAAAAGTGGTTTCCTGCACCAACACAAGTGCAAAAAGTGGTTTTTCAACACTAACACAAGTGCGAAAAGTGGGTTTTCAACACTAACACAAGTGCGAAAAGTGTTTTTTCCACACTAATACAAGTGCAAAAGTGGTTTCCTGCACCAACACAAGTGCGAAAAGTGGTTTTTCAACACTAACACAAGTGCGAAAAGTGGTTTTTCCACACTAATACAAGTGCAAAAGTGGTTTCCTGCACCAACACAAGTGCGAAAAATGGTTTTTCAACACTAATACAAGTGCGAAAAGTGGTTTTTCAACACTAACACAAGTGCGAAAAGTGGTTTTTCAACACTAACACAAGTGCGAAAAGTGTTTTTTCCACACTAATACAAGTGCAAAAGTGGTTTCCTGCACCAACACAAGTGCGAAAAGTGGTTTTTCAACACTAACACAAGTGCGAAAAGTGGTTTTTCAACACTATCACAAGTGCAAATAGTGTTTTTTCCACACTAATACAAGTGCAAAAGTGGTTTCCTGCACCAACACAAGTGCGAAAAATGGTTTTTCAACACTAACACAAGTGCGGAAAGTGGTTTTTCAACAATAACACAAGTGCGAAAAGTGGTTTTTCTACACTAACACAAGTGCGAAAAGTGTTTTTTCCACACTAATACAAGTGCAAAAGTGGTTTCCTGCACCAACACAAGTGCGAAAAGTGGTTTTTCAACACTAACACAAGTGCGAAAAGTGGTTTTTCAACACTAACACAAGTGCGAAAAGTGTTTTTTCCACACTAATACAAGTGCAAAAGTGGTTTCCTGCACCAACACAAGTGCGAAAAGTGGTTTTTCAACACTAACACAAGTGCGAAAAGTGGTTTTTCAACACTAACACAAGTGCGAAAAGTGGTTTTTCAACACTATCACAAGTGCAAAAAGTGTTTTTTCCACACTAATACAAGTGCAAAAGTGGTTTCCTGCACCAACACAAGTGCAAAAAGTGGTTTTTCAACACTAACACAAGTGCGAAAAGTGGTTTTTCAACACTAACACAAGTGCGAAAAGTGGTTTTTCAACACTAACACAAGTGCGAAAAGTGTTTTTTCCACACTAATACAAGTGCAAAAGTGGTTTCCTGCACCAACACAAGTGCGAAAAGTGGTTTTTCAACACTAACACAAGTGCAAAAAGTGGTTTTTCAACACTAACACAAGTGCGAAAAGTGGGTTTTCAACACTAACACAAGTGCGAAAAGTGATTTTTCAACACTAACACAAGTGCGAAAAGTGTTTTTTCCACACTAATACAAGTGCAAAAGTGGTTTCCTGCACCAACACAAGTGCGAAAAGTGCTTTTTCAACACTAACACAAGTGCGAAAAGTGGTTTTTCAACACTAACAGAAGTGCGAAAAGTGTTTTTTCCACACTAATACAAGTGCAAAAGTGGTTTCCTGCACCAACACAAGTGCGAAAAGTGGTTTTTCAACACTAACACAAGTGCGAAAAGTGGTTTTTCAACACTAACACAAGTGCGAAAAGTGGTTTTTCAACACTATCACAAGTGCAAAAAGTGTTTTTTCCACACTAATACAAGTGCAAAAGTGGTTTCCTGCACCAACACAAGTGCAAAAAGTGGTTTTTCAACACTAACACAAGTGCGAAAAGTGGTTTTTCAACACTAACACAAGTGCGAAAAGTGTTTTTTCAACACTAACACAAGTGCGAAAAGTGTTTTTTCCACACTAATACAAGTGCAAAAGTGGTTTCCTGCACCAACACAAGTGCGAAAAATGGCTTTTCAACACTAACACAAGTGCGAAAAGTGGTTTTTCAACAATAACACAAGTGCGAAAAGTGGTTTTTCAACACTAACACAAGTGCGAAAAGTGTTTTTTCCACACTAATACAAGTGCAAAAGTGGTTTCCTGCACCAACACAAGTGCGAAAAGTGGTTTTTCAACACTAACACAAGTGCGAAAAGTGGTTTTTCAACACTAACACAAGTGCGAAAAGTGTTTTTTCCACACTAATACAAGTGCAAAAGTGGTTTCCTGCACCAACACAAGTGCGAAAAGTGGTTTTTCAACACTAACACAAGTGCGAAAAGTGGTTTTTCAACACTAACACAAGTGCGAAAAGTGGTTTTTCAACACTATCACAAGTGCAAAAAGTGTTTTTTCTACACTAATACAAGTGCAAAAGTGGTTTCCTGCACCAACACAAGTGCGAAAAGTGGTTTTTCAACACTAACACAAGTGCGAAAAGTGGTTTTTCAACACTAACACAAGTGCGAAAAGTGGTTTTTCAACACTAACACAAGTGCGAAAAGTGTTTTTTCCACACTAATACAAGTGCAAAAGTGGTTTCCTGCACCAACACAAGTGCGAAAAGTGGTTTTTCAACACTAACACAAGTGCAAAAAGTGGTTTTTCAACACTAACACAAGTGCGAAAAGTGGTTTTTCAACACTAACACAAGTGCGAAAAGTGTTTTTTCCACACTAATACAAGTGCAAAAGTGGTTTCCTGCAGCAATACAAGTGCGAAAAGTGGTTTTTCAACACTAACACAAGTGCGAAAAGTGGTTTTTCAACACTAACACAAGTGCGAAAAGTGGTTTTTCAACACTAACACAAGTGCGAAAAGTGTTTTTTCCACACTAATACAAGTGCAAAAGTGGTTTCCTGCACCAACACAATTGCGAAAAGTGGTTTTTCAACACTAACACAAGTGCGAAAAGTGGTTTTTCAACACTAACACAAGTGCGAAAAAGTGGTTTTTCCACACTAATACAAGTGCAAAAGTGGTTTCCTGCACCAACACAAGTGCGAAAAGTGGTTTTTCAACACTAACACAAGTGTGAAAAGGGGTTTTTCAACACTAACACAAGTGCGAAAAGTGGTTTTTCAACACTATCACAAGTGCAAAACGTGTTTTTTCCACACTAATACAAGTGCAAAAGTGGTTTCCTGCACCAACACAAGTGCGAAAAGTGGTTTTTCAACACTAACACAAGTGCAAAAAGTGGTTTTTCAACACTAACACAAGTGCGAAAAGTGGGTTTTCAACACTAACACAAGTGCGAAAAGTGTTTTTTCCACACTAATACAAGTGCAAAAGTGGTTTCCTGCACCAACACAAGTGCGAAAAGTGGTTTTTCAACACTAACACAAGTGCAAAAAGTGGTTTTTCAACACTAACACAAGTGCGAAAAGTGGTTTTTCAACACTAACACAAGTGCGAAAAGTGTTTTTTCCACACTAATACAAGTGCAAAAGTGGTTTCCTGCAGCAACACAAGTGCGAAAAGTGGTTTTTTCAACACTAACACAAGTGCGAAAAGTGGTTTTTCAACACTAACACAAGTGCGAAAAGTGGTTTTTCAACTCTAACACAAGTGCGAAAAGTGTTTTTTCCACACTAATACAAGTGCAAAAGTGGTTTCCTGCACCAACACAATTGCGAAAAGTGGTTTTTCCACACTAACACAAGTGCGAAAAGTGTTTTTTCAACACTAACACAAGTGCGAAAAGTGGTTTTTCCACACTAATACAAGTGCAAAAGTGGTTTCCTGCACCAACACAAGTGCGAAAAGTGGTTTTTCAACACTAACACAAGTGTGAAAAGGGGTTTTTCAACACTAACACAAGTGCGAAAAGTGGTTTTTCAACACTATCACAAGTGCAAAAAGTGTTTTTTCCACACTAATACAAGTGCAAAAGTGGTTTCCTGCACCAACACAAGTGCGAAAAGTGGTTTTTCAACACTAACACAAGTGCAAAAAGTGGTTTTTCAACACTAACACAAGTGCGAAAAGTGTTTTTTCCACACTAATACAAGTGCAAAAGTGGTTTCCTGCACCAACACAAGTGCGAAAAGTGGTTTTTCAACACTAACACAAGTGCAAAAAGTGGTTTTTCAACACTAACACAAGTGCGAAAAGTGGTTTTTCAACACTAACACAAGTGCGAAAAGTGTTTTTTCCACACTAATACAAGTGCAAAAGTGGTTTCCTGCAGCAACACAAGTGCGAAAAGTGGTTTTTCAACACTAACACAAGTGCGAAAAGTGGTTTTTCAACACTAACACAAGTGCGAAAAGTGGTTTTTCAACACTAACACAAGTGCGAAAAGTGTTTTTTCCACACTAATACAAGTGCAAAAGTGGTTTCCTGCACCAACACAATTGCGAAAAGTGGTTTTTCAACACTAACACAAGTGCGAAAGTGGTTTTTCAACACTAACACAAGTGCGAAAAGTGTTTTTTCCACACTAATACAAGTGCAAAAGTGGTTTCCTGCACCAACACAAGTGCGAAAAGTGGTTTTTCAACACTAACACAAGTGTGAAAAGGGGTTTTTCAACACTAACACAAGTGCGAAAAGTGGTTTTTCAACACTATCACAAGTGCAAAAAGTGTTTTTTCCACACTAATACAAGTGCAAAAGTGGTTTCCTGCACCAACACAAGTGCGAAAAGTGGTTTTTCAACACTAACACAAGTGCAAAAAGTGGTTTTTCAACACTAACACAAGTGCGAAAAGTGGGTTTTCAACACTAACACAAGTGCGAAAAGTGTTTTTTGCACACTAATACAAGTGCAAAAGTGGTTTCCTGCACCAACACAAGTGCGAAAAGTGGTTTTTCAACACTAACACAAGGGCGAAAAGTGGTTTTTCAACACTAACACAAGTGCGAAAAGTGGTTTTTCAACACTAACACAAGTGCGAAAAGTGTTTTTTCCACACTAATACAAGTGCAAAAGTGGTTTCCTGCACCAACACAAGTGCGAAGTGGTTTTTCAACACTAACACAAGTGCGAAAAGTGGTTTTTCAACACTACCACAAGTGCGAAAAGTGGTTTTTCCACACTAATACAAGTGCAAAAGTGGTTTCCTGCACCAACACAAGTGCAAAAAGTGGTTTTTCAACACTAACACAAGTGCGAAAAGTGGTTTTTCAATACTAACACAAGTTCGAAAAGTGGTTTTTCAACACTAACACAAGTGCGAAAAGTGTTTTTTCCACACTAATACAAGTGCAAAAGTGGTTTCATGCACCAACACAAGTGCGAAAAGTGGTTTTTCCACACTAATACAAGTGCAAAAGTGGTTTCCTGCACCAACACAAGTGCGAAAAGTGGTTTTTCAACACTAACACAAGTGCGAAAAGTGGTTTTTCAACACTAACACAAGTTCGAAAAGTGGTTTTTCAACACTAACACAAGTGCGAAAAGTGTTTTTTCCACACTAATACAAGTGCAAAAGTGGTTTCCTGCACCAACACAAGTGCGAAAAGTGGTTTTTCAACACTAACACAAGTGCAAAAAGTGGTTTTTCAACACTAACACAAGTGCGAAAAGTGGGTTTTCAACACTAACACAATTGCGAAAATTGTTTTTTCCACACTAATACAAGTGCAAAAGTGGTTTCCTGCACCAACACAAGTGCGAAAAGTGGTTTTTCAACACTAACACAAGTGCAAAAAGTGGTTTTTCAACACTAACACAAGTGCGAAAAGTGGTTTTTCAACACTAACACAAGTGCGAAAAGTGTTTTTTCCACACTAATACAAGTGCAAAAGTGGTTTCCTGCAGCAACACAAGTGCGAAAAGTGGTTTTTCAACACTAACACAAGTGCGAAAAGTGGTTTTTCAACACTAACACAAGTGCGAAAAGTGGTTTTTCAACACTAACACAAGTGCGAAAAGTGGTTTTTCAACACTAACACAAGTGCGAAAAGTGGTTTTTCAACACTAACACAAGTGCGAAAAGTGGTTTTTCAACACTAACACAAGTGCGAAAAGTGTTTTTTCCACACTAATACAAGTGCAAAAGTGGTTTCCTGCACCAACACAAGTGCGAAAAGTGGTATTTCAACACTAACACAAGTGCGAAAAGTGGTTTTTCAACACTACCACAAGTGCGAAAAGTGGTTTTTCCACACTAATACAAGTGCAAAAGTGGTTTCCTGCACCAACACAAGTGCAAAAAGTGGTTTTTCAACACTAACACAAGTGCGAAAAGTGGTTTTTCAACACTAACACAAGTTCGAAAAGTGGTTTTTCAACACTAACACAAGTGCGAAAAGTGTTTTTTCCACACTAATACAAGTGCAAAAGTGGTTTCATGCACCAACACAAGTGCGAAAAGTGGTTTTTCAACACTAACACAAGTGCAAAAAGTGGTTTTTCAACACTAACACAAGTGCGAAAAGTGGGTTTTCAACACTAACACAAGTGCGAAAAGTGTTTTTTCCACACTAATACAAGTGCAAAAGTGGTTTCCTGCACCAATACAAGTGCGAAAAGTGGTTTTTCAACACTAACACAAGTGCGAAAAGTGGTTTTTCAACACTAACACAAGTGCGAACAGTGGTTTTTCAACACTAACACAAGTGCGAAAAGTGTTTTTTCCACACTAATACAAGTGCGAAAAGTGGTTTTTCAACACTAACACAAGTTCGAAAAGTGGTTTTTCAACACTATCACAAGTGCAAAAAGTGTTTTTTCCACACTAATACAAGTGCAAAAGTGGTTTCCTGCACCATCACAAGTGCGAAAGTGGTTTTTCAACACTAACACAAGTGCGAAAAGTGTTTTTTCAACACTAACACAAGTGCGAAAAGTGTTTTTTCCACACTAATACAAGTGCAAAAGTGGTTTCCTGCACCAACACAAGTGCGAAAAATGGCTTTTCAACACTAACACAAGTGCGAAAAGTGGTTTTTCAACAATAACACAAGTGCGAAAAGTGGTTTTTCAACACTAACACAAGTGCGAAAAGTGTTTTTTCCACACTAATACAAGTGCAAAAGTGGTTTCCTGCACCAACACAAGTGCGAAAAGTGGTTTTTCAACACTAACACAAGTGCGAAAAGTGGTTTTTCAACACTAACACAAGTGCGAAAAGTGTTTTTTCCACACTAATACAAGTGCAAAAGTGGTTTCCTGCACCAACACAAGTGCGAAAAGTGGTTTTTCAACACTAACACAAGTGCGAAAAGTGGTTTTTCAACACTAACACAAGTGCGAAAAGTGGTTTTTCAACACTATCACAAGTGCAAAAAGTGTTTTTTCCACACTAATACAAGTGCAAAAGTGGTTTCCTGCACCAACACAAGTGCGAAAAGTGGTTTTTCAACACTAACACAAGTGCGAAAAGTGGTTTTTCAACACTAACACAAGTGCGAAAAGTGGTTTTTCAACACTAACACAAGTGCGAAAAGTGTTTTTTCCACACTAATACAAGTGCAAAAGTGGTTTCCTGCACCAACACAAGTGCGAAAAGTGGTTTTTCAACACTAACACAAGTGCAAAAAGTGGTTTTTCAACACTAACACAAGTGCGAAAAGTGGTTTTTCAACACTAACACAAGTGCGAAAAGTGTTTTTTCCACACTAATACAAGTGCAAAAGTGGTTTCCTGCAGCAATACAAGTGCGAAAAGTGGTTTTTCAACACTAACACAAGTGCGAAAAGTGGTTTTTCAACACTAACACAAGTGCGAAAAGTGGTTTTTCAACACTAACACAAGTGCGAAAAGTGTTTTTTCCACACTAATACGAGTGCAAAAGTGGTTTCCTGCACCAACACAATTGCGAAAAGTGGTTTTTCAACACTAACACAAGTGCGAAAAGTGGTTTTTCAACACTAACACAAGTGCGAAAAGTGGTTTTTCCACACTAATACAAGTGCAAAAGTGGTTTCCTGCACCAACACAAGTGCGAAAAGTGGTTTTTCAACACTAACACAAGTGTGAAAAGGGGTTTTTCAACACTAACACAAGTGCGAAAAGTGGTTTTTCAACACTATCACAAGTGCAAAAAGTGTTTTTTCCACACTAATACAAGTGCAAAAGTGGTTTCCTGCACCAACACAAGTGCGAAAAGTGGTTTTTCAACACTAACACAAGTGCAAAAAGTGGTTTTTCAACACTAACACAAGTGCGAAAAGTGGGTTTTCAACACTAACACAAGTGCGAAAAGTGTTTTTTGCACACTAATACAAGTGCAAAAGTGGTTTCCTGCACCAACACAAGTGCGAAAAGTGGTTTTTCAACACTAACACAAGTGCGAAAAGTGGTTTTTCAACACTAACACAAGTGCGAAAAGTGGTTTTTCAACACTAACACAAGTGCGAAAAGTGTTTTTTCCACACTAATACAAGTGCAAAAGTGGTTTCCTGCATCAACACAAGTGCGAAAAGTGGTTTTTCAACACTAACACAAGTGCGAAAAGTGGTTTTTTCAACACTACCACAAGTGCGAAAAGTGGTTTTTCCACACTAATACAAGTGCAAAAGTGGTTTCCTGCACCAACACAAGTGCAAAAAGTGGTTTTTCAACACTAACACAAGTGCGAAAAGTGGTTTTTCAACACTAACACAAGTTCGAAAAGTGGTTTTTCAACACTAACACAAGTGCGAAAAGTGTTTTTTCCACACTAATACAAGTGCAAAAGTGGTTTCATGCACCAACACAAGTGCGAAAAGTGGTTTTTCCACACTAATACAAGTGCAAAAGTGGTTTCCTGCACCAACACAAGTGCGAAAAGTGGTTTTTCAACACTAACACAAGTGCGAAAAGTGGTTTTTCAACACTAACACAAGTTCGAAAAGTGGTTTTTCAACACTAACACAAGTGCGAAAAGTGTTTTTTCCACACTAATACAAGTGCAAAAGTGGTTTCCTGCACCAACACAAGTGCGAAAAGTGGTTTTTCAACACTAACACAAGTGCAAAAAGTGGTTTTTCAACACTAACACAAGTGCGAAAAGTGGGTTTTCAACACTAACACAAGTGCGAAAAGTGTTTTTTCCACACTAATACAAGTGCAAAAGTGGTTTCCTGCACCAACACAAGTGCGAAAAGTGGTTTTTCAACACTAACACAAGTGCAAAAAGTGGTTTTTCAACACTAACACAAGTGCGAAAAGTGTTTTTTCCACACTAATACAAGTGCAAAAGTGGTTTCCTGCAGCAACACAAGTGCGAAAAGTGGTTTTTCAACACTAACACAAGTGCGAAAAGTGGTTTTTCAACACTAACACAAGTGCGAAAAGTGGTTTTTCAACACTAACACAAGTGCGAAAAGTGGTTTTTCAACACTAACACAAGTGCGAAAAGTGGTTTTTCAACACCAACACAAGTGCGAAAAGTGGTATTTCAACACTAACACAAGTGCGAAAAGTGGTTTTTCAACACTACCACAAGTGCGAAAAGTGGTTTTTCCACACTAATACAAGTGCAAAAGTGGTTTCCTGCACCAACACAAGTGCAAAAAGTGGTTTTTCAACACTAACACAAGTGCGAAAAGTGGTTTTTCAACACTAACACAAGTTCGAAAAGTGGTTTTTCAACACTAACACAAGTGCGAAAAGTGTTTTTTCCACACTAATACAAGTGCAAAAGTGGTTTCATGCACCAACACAAGTGCGAAAAGTGGTTTTTCAACACTAACACAAGTGCAAAAAGTGGTTTTTCAACACTAACACAAGTGCGAAAAGTGGGTTTTCAACACTAACACAAGTGCGAAAAGTGTTTTTTCCACACTAATACAAGTGCAAAAGTGGTTTCCTGCACCAACACAAGTGCAAAAAGTGGTTTTTCAACACTAACACAAGTGCGAAAAGTGGTTTTTCAACACCAACACAAGTGCGAAAAGTGGTATTTCAACACTAACACAAGTGCGAAAAGTGGTTTTTCAACACTACCACAAGTGCGAAAAGTGGTTTTTCCACACTAATACAAGTGCAAAAGTGGTTTCCTGCACCAACACAAGTGCAAAAAGTGGTTTTTCAACACTAACACAAGTGCGAAAAGTGGTTTTTCAACACTAACACAAGTTCGAAAAGTGGTTTTTCAACACTACACAAGTGCGAAAAGTGTTTTTTCCACACTAATACAAGTGCAAAAGTGGTTTTATGCACCAACACAAGTGCGAAAAGTGGTTTTTCAACACTAACACAAGTGCAAAAGTGGTTTTTCAACACTAACACAAGTGCGAAAGTGGGTTTTCAACACTAACACAAGTGCGAAAAGTGTTTTTTCCACACTAATACAAGTGCAAAAGTGGTTTCTGCACCAACACAAGTGCAAAAGTGGTTTTTCAACACTAACACAAGTGCGAGTAAAGTGGTTTTTCAACACTAACACAAGTGCGAAAAGTGTTTTTTCCCACACTAATACAAGTGCAAAAGTGGTTTCATGCACCAACACAAGTGCGAAAAGTGGTTTTTCCACACTAATACAGGTGCAAAAGTGGTTTCCTGCACCAACACAAGTGCGAAAAGTGGTTTTTCAACACTAACACAAGTGCGAAAAGTGGTTTTTCAACACTAACACAAGTTCGAAAGTGGTTTTTCAACACTAACACAAGTGCGAAAAGTGTTTTTTCCACACTAATACAAGTGCAAAAGTGGTTTCCTGCACCAACACAAGTGCGAAAAGTGGTTTTTCAACACTAACACAAGTGCAAAAAGTGGTTTTTCAACACTAACACAAGTGCGAAAAGTGGGTTTTCAACACTAACACAAGTGCGAAAAGTGTTTTTTCCACACTAATACAAGTGCAAAAGTGGTTTCCTGCACCAACACAAGTGCGAAAAGTGGTTTTTCAACACTAACACAAGTGCAAAAAGTGGTTTTTCAACACTAACACAAGTGCGAAAAGTGTTTTTTCCACACTAATACAAGTGCAAAAGTGGTTTCCTGCAGCAACACAAGTGCGAAAAGTGGTTTTTCAACACTAACACAAGTGCGAAAAGTGGTTTTTCAACACTAACACAAGTGCGAAAAGTGGTTTTTCAACACTAACACAAGTGCGAAAAGTGGTTTTTCAACACTAACACAAGTGCGAAAAGTGGTTTTTCAACACCAACACAAGTGCGAAAAGTAGTATTTCAACACTAACACAAGTGCGAAAAGTGGTTTTTCAACACTACCACAAGTGCGAAAAGTGGTTTTTCCACACTAATACAAGTGCAAAAGTGGTTTCCTGCACCAACACAAGTGCAAAAAGTGGTTTTTCAACACTAACACAAGTGCGAAAAGTGGTTTTTCAACACTAACACAAGTTCGAAAAGTGGTTTTTCAACACTAACACAAGTGCGAAAAGTGTTTTTTCCACACTAATACAAGTGCAAAAGTGGTTTCATGCACCAACACAAGTGCGAAAAGTGGTTTTTCAACACTAACACAAGTGCAAAAAGTGGTTTTTCAACACTAACACAAGTGCGAAAAGTGGGTTTTCAACACTAACACAAGTGCGAAAAGTGTTTTTTCCACACTAATACAAGTGCAAAAGTGGTTTCCTGCACCAATACAAGTGCGAAAAGTGGTTTTTCAACACTAACACAAGTGCGAAAAGTGGTTTTTCAACACTAACACAAGTGCGAACAGTGGTTTTTCAACACTAACACAAGTGCGAAAAGTGTTTTTTCCACACTAATACAAGTGCGAAAAGTGGTTTTTCAACACTAACACAAGTTCGAAAAGTGGTTTTTCAACACTATCACAAGTGCAAAAAGTGTTTTTTCCACACTAATACAAGTGCAAAAGTGGTTTCCTGCACCATCACAAGTGCGAAAGTGGTTTTTCAACACTAACACAAGTGCGAAAAGTGTTTTTTCAACACTAACACAAGTGCGAAAAGTGTTTTTTCCACACTAATACAAGTGCAAAAGTGGTTTCCTGCACCAACACAAGTGCGAAAAATGGCTTTTCAACACTAACACAAGTGCGAAAAGTGGTTTTTCAACAATAACACAAGTGCGAAAAGTGGTTTTTCAACACTAACACAAGTGCGAAAAGTGTTTTTTCCACACTAATACAAGTGCAAAAGTGGTTTCCTGCACCAACACAAGTGCGAAAAGTGGTTTTTCAACACTAACACAAGTGCGAAAAGTGGTTTTTCAACACTAACACAAGTGCGAAAAGTGTTTTTTCCACACTAATACAAGTGCAAAAGTGGTTTCCTGCACCAACACAAGTGCGAAAAGTGGTTTTTCAACACTAACACAAGTGCGAAAAGTGGTTTTTCAACACTAACACAAGTGCGAAAAGTGGTTTTTCAACACTATCACAAGTGCAAAAAGTGTTTTTTCCACACTAATACAAGTGCAAAAGTGGTTTCCTGCACCAACACAAGTGCGAAAAGTGGTTTTTCAACACTAACACAAGTGCGAAAAGTGGTTTTTCAACACTAACACAAGTGCGAAAAGTGGTTTTTCAACACTAACACAAGTGCGAAAAGTGTTTTTTCCACACTAATACAAGTGCAAAAGTGGTTTCCTGCACCAACACAAGTGCGAAAAGTGGTTTTTCAACACTAACACAAGTGCAAAAAGTGGTTTTTCAACACTAACACAAGTGCGAAAAGTGGTTTTTCAACACTAACACAAGTGCGAAAAGTGTTTTTTCCACACTAATACAAGTGCAAAAGTGGTTTCCTGCAGCAATACAAGTGCGAAAAGTGGTTTTTCAACACTAACACAAGTGCGAAAAGTGGTTTTTCAACACTAACACAAGTGCGAAAAGTGGTTTTTCAACACTAACACAAGTGCGAAAAGTGTTTTTTCCACACTAATACAAGTGCAAAAGTGGTTTCCTGCACCAACACAAGTGCGAAAAGTGGTTTTTCAACACTAACACAAGTGCGAAAAGTGTTTTTTCAACACTAACACAAGTGCGAAAAGTGTTTTTTCCACACTAATACAAGTGCAAAAGTGGTTTCCTGCACCAACACAAGTGCGAAAAATGGCTTTTCAACACTAACACAAGTGCGAAAAGTGGTTTTTCAACAATAACACAAGTGCGAAAAGTGGTTTTTCAACACTAACACAAGTGCGAAAAGTGTTTTTTCCACACTAATACAAGTGCAAAAGTGGTTTCCTGCACCAACACAAGTGCGAAAAGTGGTTTTTCAACACTAACACAAGTGCGAAAAGTGGTTTTTCAACACTAACACAAGTGCGAAAAGTGTTTTTTCCACACTAATACAAGTGCAAAAGTGGTTTCCTGCACCAACACAAGTGCGAAAAGTGGTTTTTCAACACTAACACAAGTGCGAAAAGTGGTTTTTCAACACTAACACAAGTGCGAAAAGTGGTTTTTCAACACTATCACAAGTGCAAAAAGTGTTTTTTCCACACTAATACAAGTGCAAAAGTGGTTTCCTGCACCAACACAAGTGCGAAAAGTGGTTTTTCAACACTAACACAAGTGCGAAAAGTGGTTTTTCAACACTAACACAAGTGCGAAAAGTGGTTTTTCAACACTAACACAAGTGCGAAAAGTGTTTTTTCCACACTAATACAAGTGCAAAAGTGGTTTCCTGCACCAACACAAGTGCGAAAAGTGGTTTTTCAACACTAACACAAGTGCAAAAAGTGGTTTTTCAACACTAACACAAGTGCGAAAAGTGGTTTTTCAACACTAACACAAGTGCGAAAAGTGTTTTTTCCACACTAATACAAGTGCAAAAGTGGTTTCCTGCAGCAATACAAGTGCGAAAAGTGGTTTTTCAACACTAACACAAGTGCGAAAAGTGGTTTTTCAACACTAACACAAGTGCGAAAAGTGGTTTTTCAACACTAACACAAGTGCGAAAAGTGTTTTTTTCCACACTAATACGAGTGCAAAAGTGGTTTCCTGCACCAACACAATTGCGAAAAGTGGTTTTTCAACACTAACACAAGTGCGAAAAGTGGTTTTTCAACACTAACACAAGTGCGAAAAGTGGTTTTTCCACACTAATACAAGTGCAAAAGTGGTTTCCTGCACCAACACAAGTGCGAAAAGTGGTTTTTCAACACTAACACAAGTGTGAAAAGGGGTTTTTCAACACTAACACAAGTGCGAAAAGTGGTTTTTCAACACTATCACAAGTGCAAAAAGTGTTTTTTCCACACTAATACAAGTGCAAAAGTGGTTTCCTGCACCAACACAAGTGCGAAAAGTGGTTTTTTCAACACTAACACAAGTGCGAAAAGTGGTTTTTCAACACTAACACAAGTGCGAAAAGTGGTTTTTCCACACTAATACAAGTGCAAAAGTGGTTTCCTGCACCAACACAAGTGCGAAAATTGGTTTTTCAACACTAACACAAGTGCGAAAAGTGGTTTTTCAACACTAACACAAGTGCAAAAAGTGTTTTTTCCACACTAATACAAGTGCAAAAGTGGTTTCCTGCACCAACACAAGTGTGAAAAGTGGTTTTTCAACACTAACACAAGTGCGAAAAGTGGTTTTTCAACACTAACACAAGTGTGAAAAGTGGTTTTTCCACACTAATACAAGTGCAAAAGTGGTTTCCTGCACCAACACAAGTGCAAAAAGTGGTTTTTCAACACTAACACAAGTGCGAAAAGTGGTTTTTCAACACTATCACAAGTGCAAAAAGTGTTTTTTCCACAGTAATACAAGTGCAAAAGTGGTTTCCTGCACCAACACAAGTGCGAAAAGTGGTTTTTCAACACTAACACAAGTGCGAAAAGTTGTTTTTCAACAATAACACAAGTGCAAAAAGTGGTTTTTCCACACTAATACAAGTGCAAAAGTGGTTTCCTGCACCAACACAAGTGCGAAAAGTAGTATTTCAACACTAACACAAGTGTGAAAAGTGGTTTTTCAACACTAACACAAGTGCGAAAAGTGGTTTTTCCACACTAATACAAGTGCAAAAGTGGTTTCCTGCACCAACACAAGTGCGAAAAGTGGTTTTTCAACACTAACACAAGTGCGAAAAGTGGTTTTTCAACACTATCACAAGTGCAAAAAGTGTTTTTTCCACACTAATACAAGTGCAAAAGTGGTTTCCTGCACCAACACAAGTGCGAAAAGTGGTTTTTCAACACTATCACAAGTGCAAAACGTGTTTTTTCCACACTAATACAAGTGCAAAAGTGGTTTCCTGCACCAACACAAGTGCGAAAAGTGGTTTTTCAACACTAACACAAGTGCGAAAAGTGGTTTTTCAACACAAGCACAAGTGCGAAAAGTGGTTTTTCAACACTAACACAAGTGCGAAAAG